>NC_086451.1:341248017-341548017 GCF_028390025.1 Pseudophryne corroboree | reverse complement strand
TGTCGGCACCGCCGACTGCAGATTGGTTAACTACTTTGAATGCTTTGCATACTAGTGTCACGTCATTAAATCAAAAGCTTGATGAGTCTGCGTCTCAATCCCAGGTGTGTAAGAGAACAGTAGAGGACGCTTTATTACAGTTGCAAGACCCTGCAGGGTCACACAAACGTAGTTTTGACCAATTAGTTGACACAGGTACCGACACGGACTCTGATGCCGATGTCTATTATGCCGATTCCAGATTAGATCCAAGATTGGCTAAGAGTATTCAGTATATGATTGTAGCTGTTAAAGATATCTTGAATATTAATGAGGACCCTATTACACCTGAAACCAGGGTCCTGATTTACAAGGAGAAAAAGCGCTCGGTTACTTTTCCTCCTTGTTTTGAACTGAACGCTCTCTTTGATAGCATTAGAAATAACCCTGATAAAAGGTTTAAGATTCCTAAAAGAATCAACGTGGCATACCCTTTTCCCGAGTCGGATAGGGACTCGTGGGAGAATCCCCCCACTGTAGACAAAGCCCTGGCGCGTTTGTCTAAACAGGTAGCCCTCCCTGCAGCTCAGTCGACGGCCCTTAAGGAGCCGGCGGACCGTAAGCAGGAGGCTACCCTGAAGGCTATTTTCACTACTACAGGGACGTTGCTCAGGCCTCTTATTGCATCCGCGTGGGTCAGTAGTGCTATTGAAAAGTGGGCAGACACTTTGTCTTCTGTTTGGGAGAATCTAGATAGAGATTCCATCCAGGTGACGCTGGGTTATATTAGAGATGCAGCTGCATACTTGAAAGAGGCTGTACGTGACGCTGGCCTCCTTAGTGCTAAGGCAAATGCTATGTCCATTGCGGCTAGACGTGCGCTTTGGACTCATCAGTGGAATGCTGACGCTGATTCCAAAAGGAATATGGAATCCCTTCCCTGTAAGGGAGGAGAACTTTTCGGTGAAGGCCTTACTGATTTCTTATCAGCGGCTACCGCGGGTAAATCTACCTTCTTGCCCTCGGTTCCTCCGCAGCAAAAGAGACAGCCAAATTATCAAATGCATTCCTTTCGGCCCAACAAGTATAGAAGGGGCCGAGGCAACTTCTTTCTGGCTACCAGAGGTAGAGGAAAAAGGGCACCCGCCTCCTCGGGTGTCCAGGAGCAGAGGTCCTCCCCGGCTCCTGCTAAACCCACCGCATGACGCCGGGTCCCCCTTACAGGGACCCGCTCCAGTGGGGGCACGTCTCAGGCTTTTCAGTCAGGTCTGGGTTCGCTCGGGTCTAGACCCTTGGGTGTTGAAGATTGTATCCCAGGGGTACACAATGGAGTTTCAAGACATGCCCCCTCACCGGTTTTTCAGATCAGCCTTGCCAGCTTCACTGCAGGAAAGGGAACTAATCTGCGGTGCAGTACAAAAATTGTGTCTAAATCAGGTTGTGGTCCCGGTACCCCTAGATCAGCAGGGGCAGGGCTTTTATTCAAGCCTGTTCGTGGTGCCGAAGCCGGACGGCTCGGTGAGACCTATTCTCAACCTGAAATCTCTCAACTTATTCCTAGAGAAATTCAAATTCAAGATGGAGTCTCTCAGAGCGGTGATCTCCAGTCTGGAGGAAGGAGAATTCATGGTTTCCTTGGACATAAAGGACGCTTACCTTCATGTCCCCATTTATCCTCCTCACCAAAGTTTCCTGAGGTTTGCTATCCAGGATACGCACTACCAATTTCAGACGTTGCCGTTTGGTAAAAATCCTCGGAGCCGTGGAGAGACCAAAGTAATGGTAGAAATGATGGTTCTCCTGCGCAGGCAGGGAGTTACAATTATCCCGTACTTGGACGATCTCCTGATAAAGGCGAAGTCCAAAGACAAGTTGGTACAGGACATTACACTGTCCATGTCAGTTCTGCAACAGCACGGCTGGCTCCTAAACTTGTCAAAATCACAGTTGATCCCGACAACCCGATTGGCGTTTTTGGGCATGATTCTGGACACTGTCCAGCTGAAGGTTTTTCTCCCTGTGGAGAAAGCTCTGGAAATTCAGAGTTTGGTAAAACTCTTATTGAAACCGAAAACGGTTTCCATTCATCAAGGCATTCAATTGCTGGGAAAGATGGTGGCGGCATACGAGGCCCTCCAATTCGGGAGGTTCCATGCCAGAGTGTTTCAGTGGGATCTGTTGGACAAGTGGTCCGGATCCCACCTGCATATGCACCGGAAGATAATTCTATCTCCCAACACCAGGATCTCCCTCCTGTGGTGGCTCAACAGCTCTCACCTCCTTGCAGGACGTTGGTTCGGGATCCAGGACTGGATCTTAGTGACCACGGATGCAAGTCTCCGAGGTTGGGGAGCAGTCACTCTGGGGGTGACCTTCCAGGGAAGATGGTCAAGTCCAGAAACTCATCTTCACATCAACGTTCTGGAACTGAGGCCCATTTACAACGGCCTTCTACAAGCGGAACATCTTCTTCGAAACCTGCCGGTTCTGATCCAATCGGACAATGTCACGGCAGTAGCTTACATAAACCGCCAAGGCGGCACAAGAAGCAGAGCGGCAATGGCGGAAGCCACAAAGATTCTTCGCTGGGCGGAGAGGCATACAAGCACTCTGTCGGCAATATTCATTCCGGGAGTGGACAACTGGGAAGCAGACTTCCTCAGCAGACACGACCTGAATCCAGGAGAGTAGAGCCTCCATCAGGAGGTCTTCTCGCTGCTAACAAATCGATGGGGGGGGTTCCCCATATAGACATGATGGCGTCTCGCCTCAACAAGAAACTTCCGAGGTATTGTTCCTGGTCCAGGGACCCTCAGGCGGACGCGGTGGATGCACTGACAACACCCTGGGTGTTCCCCTCAGTGTATGTGTTCCCTCCGGTTCCTCTCATCCCAAAAGGTGCTGAGGCTTCTAAAAAGAACAAGCATACCGGCGATCCTTGTGGTCCCGGACTGGCCAAGGAGAACTTGGTACCCGGATCTTCTGACGTTACTGGTCGACGATCCCTGGCCTCTTACTCTGCGCGAGGACCTGCTGCGGCAGGGGCCGTTCGTCTATCAAGACTTACAGCGGCTACGTTTGACGGCATGGCGGTTGAACGCCAGATTTTAGCCCAAAAGGGTATTCCCAGTGAAGTCATACCTACTCTTATCCTTGCCAGGAAGGGTGTGACGTCGAAGCACTATCACCGTATTTGGAGAAAATATATTTCCTGGTGCGAGTCAAAGAAAGCTCCTGTGGAGAAATTTGACCTTGGACGTTTTCTCCATTTTCTACAAAATGGTGTGGATGCGGGCCTTAAATTGGGCTCCATTAAAGTGCAGATTTCTGCTTTGTCCATTTTCCTTTAGTAACAATTGGCCTCACTTCCTGAGGTGCAGACCTTTGTGAAAGGGGTGTTGCATATCCAACCTCCTTTTGTGCCCCCTGTGGCACCTTGGGACCTTAACGTGGTGTTATCGTTCCTTCAGTCACATTGGTTTGAACCTTTACATAAAGTGCAGTTGAAATTCATCACTTGGAAGGTTGTCACTTTATTGGCATTGGCATCCGCTAGGCGGGTGTCAGAGTTGGCGGCCTTGTCTCACAAGAGCCCTTATCTGATCTTCCATGAAGATCGTGCTGAGTTAAGAACTCGGCAACAATTTCTGCCAAAGGTGGTTTCCTCTTTTCATATTAACCAACCTATTGTGGTGCCAGTGGCTACTGGCGCTTTGGCTGAGGATAAGTCTCTGGATGTGGTCAGAGCTTTGAAAATCTATGTAGCCAGAACGGCTCCATTGCGGAAAACAGAGTCTGTTTATTTTATACGCTCCCAATAAGATTGGATGTCCTGCTTCCAAGCAGACCATTGCCCGCTGGATTTGTCAAATAATTCAGCAGGCTCATTCCAAGGCAGGCTTGCCGTTACCGAAATCGGTGAATGCCCATTCCACTAGGAAGGTGGGCTCCTCCTGGGCGGCTGCCCGGGGTGTCTTGGCATTGCAACTTTGCCGAGCTGCTACTTGGTCGGGGTCAAACACGTTTGCGAAGTTTTACAAGTTTGATACCTTGGCCGATGAAGACCTTAGTTTTGGTCTATCGGTGATGCAGAGTCATCCGCACTCTCCCGCCCGTTTTTAGAGTTTTGGTATAATCCCCATGGTTCTTTGAGCGGCCCAACATCCTCTAGGACGAAATAGAAAATAGGATTTTGAATACCTACCGGTAAATCCTTTTTTATGAGTCCGTAGAGGATGTTGGGCGCCCGTCCCAGTGTGTACTGTATCTGCAGTGTAGTTCTGGTTAAACACAGTTGGTGTTATGTTTTTTTTTTCAGCTTCTTGCTGAATCTTGTTCATGTCCGTTGACATGTGTTCAGTTATCTGCCATGTTGTATGGCATGCTTATGGCGTGAGCTGGTGTTGTGCTCACCTTTGTTGTTAAATCCTTTCCTCGAAATGTCCGTCTCGCAGGGCACAGTTACAAACTGAGTCTGGTGGGGGATATAGATGGAGGAGCCAGGTCACGCCCCTTTGAAAGTCTTAAAGTGCCCATGTCTCCTGCGGATCCCGTCTATACCCCATGGTTCTTTGAGCGGCCCAACATCCTCTACGGACTCATAGAAAAGGGTTTACCGGTAGGTATTCAAAATCCTATTTTTCCGTGTCCAGAACCATGCCCAAAAATGACAGCCGAGTTGTCGGAACCAACTGCGACTTTGGTAGATTTAGAATCCAGCCGTGTTGTTGTAGTACTCTCAGGGAGAGAGACACGCTTTATTGTAACTGATCCCTTGATCTTGCCTTTATCAGGAGATCGTCCAAGTACGGGATAATTGTGACTCCCTGCTTGCGCAGGAGCACCATCATTTCCGCCATTACCTTGGTGAAAATTCTCGGGGCCGTGGAAAGCCCAAACGGCAACGTCTGAAACTGGTAATGACAATCCTGTACAGCGAATCTCAGGTACGCCTGATGAGGAGGATATATGGGGATATGAAGGTATGCATCCTTTATGTCTAGTGACACCATAAAATCCCCCCCTTCCAGGCTGGAGATCACTGCCCGGAGAGATTCCATCTTGAATTTGAACCTTTTCAAATACAGGTTTAGGGATTTTAGATTTAGAATTGGTCTGACCGAGCCATCCGGCTTCGGGACCACAAATAGGGTTGAATAAAACCCTTTCCCCTGTTGTTCTAGGGGAACCTTGATAATCACCTGCTGTTGACACAGCTTTTGTATAGCAGCTGAAACTACTTCCCTCTCTGGGGGAGAAGCTGGCAAGGCCGATTTGAAAAATCGGTGTAGCGGCAGTTCTTCGAACTCCAGTTTGTAGCCTTGGGATACAATTTCGACCACCCAATGGTCCAAACCCGACTGAACCCAGACCTGGCTGAAGAGATGAAGACGTGCCCCCACCAGTGCGGACTCCCGCAGCGGAGCCCCAGCGTCATGCGGTGGATTTTGAAGAGGCCGGGGAGGATTTTTGTTCCTGGGAACTAGCTGTAGCTGGTGTTCTTTTCCCTCTACCTCTACATCTGGCGAGGAAGGAAGAGCCCCGACCCTTTCTGAACTTATGCGACTGAAAGGACTGCATCTGATATTGAGGTGTTTTCGTTTGCTGTGGGGGAACATAAGGCAAAAAAGAAGACTTAACCGTGGTAGCTGTGGAAACCAGGTCCGCGAGTCCCTCCCCAAATAAAACTTCACCCTTGTAAGGCAAAGCCTCCATATGTCTCTTTGAATCAGCATCACCTGTCCATTGATGGGTCCACAGGGACCTTCTAGCAGAAACTGCCATGGCATTGGCTCTTGAACCCAACAGCCCAATATCTCAGCCTCTCTCATATATAACGCTGCGTCCTTAATGTGACCCAAGGTCAACAAAATACTATCTTTATCTAAGGTGTCAATGTAAGATGACAAGTTATCTACCCACGCTGCAATTGCGCTACCCACCCATGCCGACGCTACTGCAGGTCTGAGCAGGGTTCCCGTATGCGCATAAATTGATTTTAAGGTAGTTTCCTGTCTGCGATCCGCAGGATACTTTAGGGCCACCTTTTTGGATAAGCGCGTCAAGGCCTTGTCTACCGTGGGCGAGGATTCCCACCGTAACCTGTCCTTTGAGGGGAAAGGATACGCCATAATAATTCTCTTGGGAACCTGCAATCTCTTGTCTGGAGTTTCCCAAGCCTTTTCAAATAAAGCGTTCAGCTCATGAGATGGGGGGGAAACGATACCTTCGGTTTCTTTTCCTTAAACATGCAGACCCTCGTGTCAGGGACAGAGGGGTCCTCTGTGATATGTAATACATCTTTTATTGCAATAATCATATATTGAATACTCTTGGGTGCAACCTCGCATCATCATAGTCGACACTAGTCAGAATCCGTGTCGGCATCAGTGTCTGCTATCTGGGAGAAGGGACGTTTATGGGACCCTGAAGGGTCTTGTGACACTGCCAAAACCATGGATTGACTCCCTGCACTGTCCTTGGACTCTGCTTTGTCCAATCTCTTATATAATAAAGTCACATTAGCATTTAAAACATTCCACATGTCCAACCAATCAGGTGTCGGCTGTGCCGACGGAGACACCACCACCATCTGCTCTGCATCCTCCCTAGATGAGCCTTCCGCTTCAGACATGTCGACACACACGTACTGACACCCCCACACACACTGGGATATCTGAATACGGGGACAGACCCACAATAAGGCCCTTTGGAGAGACAGAGAGTATGCCAGCACACACCCAGCGCCACCAGATACTGAAACAAAGTCCCATCCTGTAAAGCGCTGTATCTACACAATTTAGCACCAAATAAATGTGCCCCTCTCGTCTTTGCCCCGTTACTTGTTCAGCAGGGGAGAGTCCGGGAGCAGCTTCTTTGCAGCTTGCTGTGGAGAAAATGGCGCTGGTTAGTGCTGGAGGATCAAGCTCCGCCCCCTCGACGGCGGGCTTCGGTCCCGCTCTTTTCCTTTAAACTGGCAGGGGATTTTTTATATACTGCCTCCGCAGTATCTATATAACTGTGCCAGACTTATTTAAGGTGAAAATTGCTGCCCAGGGCGCCCCCCCCTGCGCCCTGCATCCGTGCCTGTGTGTGTGTGTGTTGTGGGAGCAACGGCACGCGGTGCGACCGCTGCGCGGTACCTCATGAAGATCTGAAGTCTTCTGCCGCCTTTGAAGTCTTCTTTCTTCTTACACTTACCCTGCTTCTATCTTCCGGCTCTGTGAGGAGGACGGCGGCGCGGCTCAGGGACGAACAGCTAGGACGACACCTGTGTTCCGACCCTCTGGAGCTAATGGTGTCCAGTAGCCTAAGAAGCAGAGCCCATCAGTCCAGGACAGTGGGTCTGCTTCTCTCCCCTCAGTCCCACGAAGCAGGAAGCCTGTTGCCAACAGTGCTCCCTGAAAATAAAAAACCTAACAAAAGTATTTTCAGAGAAACTCAGTAGAGCTCCCCTGCAGTGCATCCAGTCTCCTCTGGGCACAGGATCTAACTGAGGTCTGGAGGAGGGGCATAGAGGGAGGAGCCAGTTCACACCCATCTTAAGTCTTAAGAGTGCCCATGTCTCCTGCGGAGCCCGTCTATACCCCCATGGTCCTTACGGAGTCCCCAGCATCCTCTAGGACGTAAGAGAAAGTTACTTTGCTCTCCCTATAGATTTGATCATTAACTGTGCTGCACACTGAATAAAGGAATTTTCTGACTTTACAATTGTGTGTGGTTATAATAAGAATTTACTCACCGGTAATTCTATTTCTCGTAGTCCGTAGTGGATGCTGGGACTCCGTAAGGACCATGGGGAATAGCGGCTCCGCAGGAGACTGGGAACAACTAAAAGAAAGCTTTTGTCTAACTGGTGTGCACTGGCTCCCCCCACTATGACCCTCCTCCAGACTTCAGTTAGGATACTGTGCCCGGAAGAGCTGACACAATAAGGAAGGATTTTGAATCCCGGGTAAGACTCATACCAGCCACACCAATCACACCGTATAACTCGTGATACAATACCCAGTTAACAGTATGACAACAACTGAGCCTCTCAACAGATGGCTCAACAATAACCCTTTAGTTAAACAATAACTATATACAAGTATTGCAGACAATCCGCACTTGGGTTGGGCGCCCAGCATCCACTTACGGACTACGAGAAATAGAATTACCGGTGAATAAATTCTTATTTTCTCTGACGTCCCAAGTGGATGCTGGGACTCCGTAAGGACCATGGGGATTATACCAAAGCTCCCAAACGGGCGGGAGAGTGCGGATGACTCTGCAGCACCGAATGGGCAAACTCTAGATCCTCCTCAGCCAGGGTGTCAAACTTGTAGAATTTAGCAAATGTGTTTGACCCCGACCAAGTAGCTGCTCGGCAAAGTTGTAAAGCCGAGACCCCTCGGGCAGCCGCCCGAGAAGAGCCCACCTTCCTCGTGGAATGGGCTTTCACTGATTTAGGATGCGGCAGTCCAGCCGCAGAATGTGCAAGCTGAATCGTACTACAGATCCAGCGAGCAATAGTCTGCTTTGAAGCAGGTGCACCCAACTTGTTGGGCGCATGCAGGATAAATAGCGAGTCAGTCTTTCTGACGCCAGCTGTCCTGGAAACATAAATTTTCAGGGCCCTGACTACGTCCAACAACTTGGAAGCCTCCAAGTCATTAGTAGCCGCAGGCACCACAATAGGTTGGTTCAAATGAAAAGCTGATACCACCTTAGGGAGAAACTGGGGACGAGTCCTCAATTCTGCCCTATCCATATGAAAAATCAGATAGGGGCTTTTACATGACAAAGCCGCCAATTCTGATACACGCCTGGCCGAAGCCAAGGCCAACAACATGACCACTTTCCATGTGAGATATTTCAATTCCACGGTTTTAAGTGGCTCAAACCAATGTGACTTTATGAAATCCAACACCACGTTGAGATCCCAAGGTGCCACTGGAGGCACAAAAGGGGGATGAATATGCAGCACTCCCTTAACAAAAGTCTGAACTTCAGGCAGTGAAGCCAGTTCTCTCTGGAAGAAAATCGATAGAGCTGAAATCTGGACTTTAATGGAACCCAATTTTAGGCCCATAGTCACCCCTGACTGTAGGAAGTGCAGGAAACGGCCCAGCTGAAATTCTTCCGTTGGGGCCTTCCTGGCCTTACACCACGCAACATATTTTCGCCAAATGCGGTGATAATGGTTCGCGGTCACTTCTTTCCTTGATTTAATCAGCGTAGGAATTACTTCCTCCGGAATGCCCTTTTCCTTCAGGATCCGGCGTTCAACCGCCATGCCGTCAAACGCAGCCGCGGTAAGTCTTGGAACAGACAGGGCCCCTGCTGCAGCAGGTCCTGTCTGAGCGGCAGAGGCCATGGGTCCTCTGAGATCATTTCTTGAAGTTCCGGGTACCAAGCTCTTCTTGGCCAATCCGGAACAATGGAGTATAGTTCTTACTCCTCTTCTCCTTATTATCCTCAGTATCTTTGGTATGAGAGGAAGAGGAGGGAACACATAAACCAACCGGTACACCCACGGTGTCACTAGAGCGTCCACAGCTATCGCCTGAGGGTCTCTTGACCTGGCGCAATATCTTTCTAGCTTTTTGTTTAGGCGGGATGCCATCATATCAACCTGTGGCCTTTCCCAACGGTTTACAATCAGTTGGAAGACTTCTGGATGAAGTCCCCACTCTCCCGGGTGGAGGTCGTGCCTGCTGAGGAAGTCTGCTTCCCAGTTGTCCACTCCCGGAATGAACACTGCTGACAGTGCCAACACGTGATTTTCCACCTATCGGAGAATCCTTGTGGCTTCTGCCATCGCCGTCCTGCTTCTTGTGCCGCCCTGTCGGTTTACATGGGCGACTGCCGTGATGTTGTCTGACTGGATCAGTACCGGCTGGTTTTGAAGCAGGGGTTTTGCCTGACTGAGGGCATTGAAAATGGCCCTCAGTTCCAGAATATTTATGTGTAGGGAAGACTCCTGACTTGACCATAGCCCTTGGAAGTTTCTTCCCTGTGTGACGGCCCCCCAGCCTCGAAGGCTGGCATCCGTGGTCACCAGGACCCAGTCCTGTATGCCGAATCTGCGGCCCTCTTGAAGATGAGCACTTTGCAGCAACCACAGCAGAGACACCCTGGTCCTTGGAGACAGGGTTATCAGCCTATGCATCTGAAGATGCGATCCGGACCACTTGTCCAACAGGTCCCACTGAAAGGTTCTTGCATGGAACCTGCCGAATGGAATTGCTTCGTAGGAAGCTACCATTTTTCCCAGGACTAGCTTGCAGTGATGCACCGACACCCGTTTTGGTTTTAGGAGGCCTCTGACTAGAGATGACAGCTCCTTGGCCTTCTCCTCCGGGAGAAACACTTTTTTCTGTTCTGTGTCCAGAACCATCCCCAGGAACAGAAGACGTGTCGTAGGGACCAGCTGTGACTTTGGAATATTTAGAATCCAGCCGTGCTGTTGTAGCACCTCCCGAGATAGTGCTACCCCAACCAACAACTGCTCCCTGGACCTCGCCTTTATTAGGAGATCGTCCAAGTACGGGATAATTAAAACTCCCTTTTTCCGAAGGAGTATCATCATTTCGGCCATTACCTTGGTAAATACCCTCGGAGCCGTGGATAGACCAAACGGCAACGTCTGGAATTGGTAATGACAATCCTGTACCACAAATCTGAGGTACTCCTGGTGAGGATGGTAAATAGGGACATGCAGGTAAGCATCCTTGATGTCCAGTGATACCATGTAATCCCCCTAGTCCAGGCTTGCAATAACCGCCCTGAGCGATTCCATCTTGAACTTGAATTTTTTTATATATGTGTTCAAGGATTTCAAATTTAAAATGGGTCTCACCGAACCGTCCGGTTTCGGTACCACAAACATTGTGGAATAGTAACCCCGTCCTTGTTGAAGGAGGGGTACCTTGACTATCACCTGCTGGGAATACAGCTTGTGAATTGCCTCTAGCACTGCCTCCCTGCCTGAGGGAGTTGTTGGCAAGGCAGATTTGAGGAAACGGCGGGGGGGGGGGGGGGGGGGGGGGGGGACACGTCTCGAACTCTAGCTTGTACCCCTGAGATACTACTTGAGGGATCCAGGGATCCACCCGTGAGCGAGCCCACTGATTGCTGAAGTTTTTGAGACGGGCCCCCACCGTACCGGGCTCCGCCTGTGGAGATCCAGCGTCATGCGGTGGACTTGGAGGAAGCGGGGGAGGACTTTTGCTCCTGGGAACTGGCTGTATGCTGCAGCTTTTTCCCTCTACCTCTGGGCAGAAAGGACGCGCCTTTAACCCGCTTGCCCTTATGGGGCCGAAAGGACTGTACCTGATAATACGGTGCTTTCTTTGGCTGTGAGGGAACATGGGGTAAAAATGCTGACTTCCCAGCTGTTGCTGTGGAAACGAGGTCCGAGAGACCATTCCCGAACAATTCCTCACCCTTATAAGGCAAAATTTCCATGTGCCTTTTAGAATCTGCATCACCTGTCCACTGCCGAGTCCATAACCCTCTCCTGGCAGAAATGGACATTGCACTTATTTTAGATGCCAGCCGGCAAATATCCCTCTGTTCATCTCTCATGTATAAGACTGCGTCTTTAATATGCTCTACGGTTAGCAATATAGTGTCCCTGTCTAGGGTATCAATATTTTCCGACAGGGAATCTGACCACGCAGCTGCAGCACTGCACATCCATGCTAAAGCAATAGCTGGTCTCAGTATAATACCTGTGTGTGTATATACAGACTTCAGGATAGCTTCCTGCTTTCTATCAGCAGGCTCCTTTAGGGCGGCCGTATCCGGAGACGGTAGTGCCACCTTCTTTGACAAGCGTGTGAGCGCTTTATCCACCCTAGGGGATGTTTCCCAACGTGACCTATCCTCTGGCGGGAAAGGGTACGTCATTAGTAACCTTTTAGAAATTACCAGTTTCTTATCGGGGGAAGCCCACGCTTCTTCACACACTTCATTTAATTCCTCAGATGGAGGAAAAACTACTGGTAGTTTTTTCTCTCCAAACATAATACCCTTTTTTGTGGTACCTGGGTAACATCAGAAATGTGCAACACATTTTTCATAGCCTCAATCATGTAACGTGTGGCCCTATTGGAAGTTACATTAGTCTCATCGTCGTCGACACTGGAGTCAGTATCCGTGTCGACATCTGTGTCTGCCATCTGAGGTAGCGGGCGTTTTAGAGCCCCTGATGGCTTTTGAGACGCCTGGGCAGGCACAGGCTGAGAAGCCGGCTGTCCCATATTTGGTATGTCGTCAAACCTTTTATGTAAGGAGTCGACACTGTCACGTAATTCCTTCCACATAACCATCCACTCAGGTGTCGGCCCCGCAGGGGGTGACATCACATTTATAGGCATCTGCTCCACCTCCACATAAGCCTCCTCATCAAACATGTCGACACAGCCGTACCGACACACCGCACACACACAGGGAATGCTCTGACAGAGGACAGGACCCCACAAAGCCCTTTGGGGAGACAGAGAGAGAGTATGCCAGCACACACCAGAGCGCTATAATAATACAGGGATTAACTGAATTATTTCCCCTTATAGCTGCTATATAAGTTATACTGCGCCTAAATTTAGTGCCCCCCCTCTCTTTTTTACCCTTCTGTAGTTGAAACTGCAGGGGAGAGCCAGGGAGCGATCCTTCCAGCGGAGCTGTGAGGGAAAAATGGCGCCAGTGTGCTGAGGGAGATAGCCCCGCCCCTTTTTCGGCTGACTTTTCTCCCGCTTTTTTTTAAATGGATTCTGGCAGGGGTATTTATCACATATATAGCCTCTGGGACTATATATTGTGATTTTTAGCCAGCCAAGGTATTCATATTGCTGCTCAGGGCACCCCCCACCCCCAGCGCCCTGCACCCATCAGTGACCGGAGTGTGAGGTGTGCATGAGGAGCAATGGCGCACAGCTGCAGTGCTGTGCGCTACCTTGTTGAAGACAGAAGTCTTCTGCCGCCGATTTCCAGGACCATCTTCATGCTTCTGGCTCTGTAAGGGGGACGGCGGCGCGGCTCCGGGACCGAACGATCGAGGTCGGGTCCTGTGTTCGATCCCTCTGGAGCTAATGGTGTCCAGTAGCCTAAGAAGCCCAAACTATCTCCAGTCAGGTAGGTTCGCTTCTTCTCCCCTTAGTCCCTCGTCGCAGTGAGTCTGTTGCCAGCAGATCTCACTGAAAATAAAAAACCTAAAATATACTTTCTTTCTAGGAGCTCAGGAGAGCCCCTAGTGTGCATCCAGCTCAGCCGGGCACAAGATTCCAACTGAAGTCTGGAGGAGGGTCATAGTGGGAGGAGCCAGTGCACACCAGTTAGACAAAAGCTTTCTTTTAGTTGTGCCCAGTCTCCTGCGGAGCCGCTATTCCCCATGGTCCTTACGGAGTCCCAGCATCCACTTAGGACGTTAGAGAAAAGCTCTATTAAACATACCCAGGCCACTAGCCCCTAACTTCAAATGTTCTGCTGTCAACCATGATGGTAAAATACATTCTCCAGAGTTATACCCCTTTCACACTGAGCGAAAAACCCTGATTATTGCCATGGCGACCTGGACCCTAGCTCAGTATGAAAAGGTCAGTAGCTGATTGGCGGGCTCAGTAGTCCTTGGAGAGGACATTGATTTTTAAAAGTATGCCCTTATAATATAATTTAATCTATTTCAGCATTATAATAGTACTTGGGAAATTCAGAGTTGATCGCAGCAGCAAATTTGTTAGCAGTTGGTAAAAACCACGTGCACTACAGGGGGACAGATATAACATTTGCAGAGAGAGTTAGATTTGGGTAGGTTATTTTGTTTCTGTGCAGGGTAAATACTGGCTGCTTTATTTTTACAATGCAATTTAGATTTCAGTTTGAACACACCCCACCCAAATCTAACTCTTTCTGCACGTTACATCTGCCCCCCCTGCAGTGCACATGGGGGGTAATTCCAAGTTGATCGTAGCAGGAAATTTTTTAGCAGTTGGGCAAAATCATGTGCACTGCAGGGGGGGGGCAGATATAACATTTGCAGAGAGAGTTAGATTTGGGTGGGTTATTTTGTTTCTGTGCAGGGTAAATACTGGCTGCTTTATTTTTACACTGCAATTTAGATTGCAGATTGAACACACCCCACCCAAATCTAACTCTCTCTGCACATGTTATATGTCTCCCCTGCAGTGCACATGGTTTTGCCCAACTGCTAACAAATTTGCTGCTGCGATGAACTCTGAATTAGGCCCAATATACTAAGATCTTTTAAGAACACAAATACTAAAATGTTAGTGGTTATGTGAAATTTTCATGCATTATGTCCTATATGTCATGGAGTGAACCATATCCGTGTGCCTTATTGTGGGAATAATCTATATAAAAAGGGTTAAGTATATGGCCTGTGCGGAAAGGCTTAACTATTTTTTTTTTTTTTCAAAGGTCTTCTTAAGTTACACTACAAAAGGTTATGGCCTCATCCAAGCACATACATGTATATATGCGTCACCTTAAATGGTTTTTAAATTTTCTGTATAACCCATACAAACATTAATAGGTTTAGTCATCTTGCTAGAATTTTTTAGATATTGTGAATACAACTCATTGCAAAGCTTGCAGTGTATCATATGAAGAAATAAATAGAATGACAAAAAATATAAAGTGATACAACATCTCATATCACAACCATGGATAACTGGTATAAGATGAAAATCAATTAAACGGTTTCAGACGATGTTAGATACCTGGGTCTCCCAAGTAAGTTTCAGGACATACTGTACACCTCCATTATCCATTAATAACGTCTTCCGTATACGATGAGGCACACTTTCATAAGCACTACAGTCAGGATGAATAGGTCTTGATACAGCAGGATATCTTTGAAAAACAAACTTATCATTTGAAGTATAAACAACACAGGCATAGGGGTCTATTCAATTACTGGATTCGACCTATTGAATTCTAGTGCTGTTTTTCCAACTTGTCGGAAATTCGGACTTGTCGGAAAACACGTGGATCGGCGGATTAACCGTGGATCCATGTTTTTTTTTGTCTAATTTGCGGGCATTTCCGACAGGTTTTTGGCCCGTTTTCGGCAATGCCGATTCGACTTTAAAAAAAAAAAAAAAAGTTGGATCGGCATTATCGAAAATGGGCAAAACCTGTTGGAAATGCCTGCAAATTGAATAGTGAAATGTCGGATCTTCTCCGTCGGAGAGAATCCGACACTAATTGAATATACCCCACAGCCAATTTCTCCTTGCCACTAGCAGCAGAGGATAACCTACTGTATACTAATATTGATGAAAGCGTAGTTTGTTTTTAGCATTTAAAAGTGTCCGATTATTTATTTATTATTTATTTATTACGTTTCTTATATAGCACAGCATATTCCGTTGCGCTTTACAATTAGAACAACAGTAATAGAACAAAACTGGGTAAAAACAGACAGACAGAGGTAGGAAGGCCCTGCTCGCAAGCTTACAATCTATAGGGAAATAGGCATAGATACACAAGGATAGATGCTACCTATTGCATAATGGTCCACCAGATTGCTAGGTTCTTAATGGGTTGTATGATGATACCCCACAAAGTTATCCATGTGTCAGGAGGGTGTGAGACTAAAGAAAGACAAGATATGTGATGTTATGAATACTCTACAGAGGATGTAATTAGATAGGGAAGCACTGAAGGTTATGTGGGTGGGTCTGGAATTTGATAGGCTTGTCTGAAGAGGTGAGTTTTCAGGGAACATTTAAAGGTTTGGAGACTAGAGGCGAGTCTTACTGTGCGTGGGAGGGCATTCCACAGAGTGGGTGAAGCCCGGATAAAGTCCTGGCTAGCACATTTCGAGGGTGTTTGATTTATTACTATGGTGGCCCTCGTTTCCACACTTAGAAGTTTTGTTCTTCGGGTGCATGCATAGCTGGACCAGAACGGCGGATCTGCTGACTTAGTAAGAAAACACACTTACCAATCTGATAGTCGGTGTGTGTCCTGACGTCCCAACTGGCAGGCATTTGCCCGCCCAGCTGTAATGTCAGTCCTTGCAGCCAGCGTATGGGCTGTCCGCAGGTCGCCCATACACAGAGCCAAACATGGCAATATATCTGCAAGATAAATTGGAATCAGCTGTGCTGTCGGGCCAACCCAGTGTGTCTGAACAATGTTGTACACACCTGCCAATGCACTACATATATATCACCCACATAACGGAACGGGTGATATATCTATTAGTGTGTACACATCTTAACAGCTGAATCCCAACTCACTAGAGGGAATTCAATGTTATGCGGGCGCCCTTGGAAGAAATCAATTTATCCCCCTTGGGCACAAGTGCCATGTGTACGTGATGGGTTTAGCCACCCAAAGCAGCTAACCCTGTCTAAAGTATTGCTTTGGCCGCCAAAAGTGCCGACTTATTGCACATTTCAGCTCGCCAACTCAGTATGCGGCGAGCTGAAAATGTGTCCCCCTGCAGCTATTCGCAGCTGAACAGAGCAACAATACAATTGTACTGTTCCCGCTAGGATCCGGGTATGGAAGGATGCAGGGGTAACAGTGTTCACTCTAGGAGTGAAAAGGGGCAGGGCGCCTGACTCCGGGGGCACATGTCCGAAATGGGGGCGCGGGCACGCAAATTACTATAGAGAGCGTCTGTGGCCGGCGACGTCACTGTTGGGGGCGTGCCCAGCACCTCCGTCGGTGCTGGGCTTCCCCCAGCCCTCTCCCAATGCGTGAATGGATGCCGCACGCATGCGCACGGCATCTATACACGCCGGGAGGGCAGGGAGCGGGCGGCTGTTCTAGCAGGGTGCCGCAAAAGGGGCAGGGCGGGTTTTGCCTGTTAAAAAACGGGCAGGGCGCGGCGCCCTGCTAAAACAGCCTAGAGTGAACACTAGTAACATGCATACTGAAGGCACGTACGTGCTTCAAAAGGGGGCGCCGCCAGCACCACTATTGGGAGCAGCGTGGCCCCCTTCAGCATCACATCGACATCACTAATGAAGGCATGCGCTAGGTTCCCCCAAAGCTCTCCCTTTATTGTGAATAAATGCCGTGCGCACAGCATCTATTCACACGGCGGTGCAACGGCAGGCTTTCTTAGCAGGGTGCCGGTAAAAGGGTAGGGCGCACTATGGCTTTTAAAAATTGGGCAGGGCCCAGCACCCTGCTAAAACAGACTAGTGTGAAGCCTAAATTGCTCCATTTGGCACCATCTAGTGGCATCCGCAAGGTAGAACAATTGAATTACCCCCATAGAGGCAAAGTAGCTTCTTTGAGGGATGATTGGCAGTCAGAAAGGGGTAGGGACACTGGGGCTGCTAGAAACATGCATTATCAGCAGTTTTAGTTGTGAATCTAACTGGAGATTAGTGCACCCATATATGCTGTAGTGATTGCTAATTTCCAGCTATGTACAGACCAAGGACTGGAGCTTCTGCAGAGTAATTAATAAAGACTCAGCAATTAAACAATGCAGCAGTAGAAACGGACACACTTTTAGTGATTACATAGCTAAACAGTCTGACAGGAATTGCTTACAAGAGGGGAGAAAAGTAAAGTGATACGGATGAGGGATTTACAGCTTTCTGACACCTATACTTCCAAACAACTTTTACACTCAACCTCATGCAAAATGAAAGCAACACATTAAGCTTAAATCACCGTTAGATCATAATCACTGTAACACAATTATTCTCAATTTATTTTCATATCTACTTTATGTATGTTTTACTGTCAAACTTATAAAAGGTTTACAGCATCCATATTCATGGGGTTAGTCAATCCTTTATTTTTACAGATTTTTTTTATTACGAATTACAAGGAACTTAGAATTTGGTGGTTTCTGACTGTATAACATCGTTATTGAACTGCATTTAGTATATAATTCACAAAGTAAATGCATCACAAAGTAATATTGCTATGCAAAAAGGTCAACAGTGCTTTCTGCAGCATGAAACAATGCACTAATAATAATAATAGGACACTACGTAATTGCGTCAGGATTTATTTACTGAACTTCAATTAAAAAAATGAATCACGCCTGTATAATTGCTGTGACAATATAAAAGTTAATATTTCATGAACAAAGAGTAGTAGTAGCATTGGTTTCCTGTAGGATCTGTTATCTGGGTATTGTGTGTGTGTGAGAGTGAGATCCTGGTCCACGTGCAGTATCCATGAAACAGTTCTGCTGACGTGGGACTGCGGTATACATGATGCAATTATGTCAGGTACAAGGTCATATATATGGTGACCGTGGGATTGCTATGCATAGTATTTATTTTTTGCCATATTATCCAAAATTATGTATTTACTTCTTTGCATACCAAGCATCACATTTTTGTCATACCATATGATGCAGTACACCTCCCACAAAGACAGACATGGCCTGCATGGATTACTAAATCACTGCTATAATGGGGTGTGGTACGGAGGGTCGACAGTGTCTAGGTCGACAAATATTGGTTGACAGTAACTAGGTCGACAGGGATGCTAGGTCCAGAGGGTCTGTATGTCAACACGGTCTAGGTCAAAAGGTCAACATGAGTTTTTATGGGGGGGGTTTTGGTGTCGTGTTTTCTTCATACAGTGACCGGGAACCCCAATTAGTGCACCATGTCCACTCGCCATGGTTCGAGCAAGGGTTACTATTCCAATCGTAGTCAGCGTGGATCGTTAAGAATGAAAGTTTGAAAAAATAAATTTGAAAAACTCATGTCGACCTTTTGACCTGTTGACAAAGAGGCAGTATCCATTTACTAATCAGCAAAGTGAATCCAGTAGGTTGGCACATTTTTATTCTACAAGAAAACCAATGGAGTTGGGTATATTATAAAGATGTTAGACTTTCTTATCACCTAATATTTTTAGTCCTAATCTGGCCACCAGTGTTAATCGCATTGCTAGACTTTGCAGAAGGGGTTATCACAGCGTGCAGAGTTCTTTATCTGCATTTACTATATATACTGAGGGAGACAAACACCTCCATGCTTCATAAAAAGGAACCTGAAATCCTTTAATAAATGTAAACATGCGGACACTGTCAAATTGTAATCGGCAGAAACACAGTCAGAAATATCATAAACACCTTGCTTCCTTTGACAGGACACAATGGAATGAAGCTCTTCAGGACAGGAATCTCGTGTAGAGAGAGTGCGCCCTTCATGTTTCTCAATTAAAGCTCATTTCTATTTCACTCACATATTAGTTGCTTATTAAATAAATGTCACAAAAATACATATACCTGACTGAATCCATTGCTGAATGACAGGTTATAGTAAGATCTATAAGCATGGTGAATGACATGAGAAAAAAGGAGCACAAAAATTAAAATACATTGCTCAAAAAAATAAAGGGAACACTAAAATAACACATCCTAGATCTGAATGAATGAAATATTCTTATTAAATACTTTGTTCTTTACATAGTTGAATGTGCGGACAACAAAATCACACAAAAATTATCAATGGAAATCATATTTATTAACCCATGGAGGTCTGGATTTGGAGTCACACTCAAAATTAAAGTGGAAAAACACACTACAGGCTGATCCAACTTTGATGTAATGTCCTTAAAAACAAGTCAAAATGAGGCTCAGTAGTGTGTGTAGTCTCCACGTGCCTGTATGACCTCCCTACAACCCACACAAGTGGCTCAGGTAGTGCAGCTCATCCAGGATGGCACATCAATGCGAGCTGTGGCAAGAAGGTTTGCTGTGTCTGTCAGCGTAGTGTTCAGAGCATGGAGGCGCTACCAGGAGACAGTCCAGTACACCAGAAGACGTGGTGGAGGCCGTAGGAGGACAACAACCCAGCAGAAGGACCGCTACATCCGCCTTTGTGCAAGGAGGAACAGGAGGAGCACTGCCAGAGCCCTGCAAAATGGCCTCCAGCAAGCCACAAATGTGCAAGTGTCTACTCAAACGATAAGAAACAGACTCCATGAGGGTGGTATGAGGGCCTGACGTCCAAAGGTGGGGGTTGTGCTTACAGCCCAACACCCTGCACGACGTTTGGCATTTGCCAAAGAACACCAAGATTGGCAAATTTGCCACTGGCGCTCTGTGCTCTTCACAGATGAAGGCAGGTTCTCACTGAGCACATGTGACAGACGTGACAAAGTCTGGAGACGCCAAGGAGAACGTTCTGCTGCCTGCAACATACTCCAGCGTGACCAGTTTGGCAGTGGGTTCTGTAATGGTGTGGGGTGGCATTTCTTTGGGGGGGGCGCACAGCCATGTGCTCGCCAGCGGTAGCCTGACTACCATTAGGTACCGAGATGAGATCTTCAGACCCCTTGTGAGACCATATGCTGGTGCGGTTGGACCTGGGTTCCTCCTAATGCAAGACAATGCTAGACCTCATGTGGCTGGAGTGTGTCAGCAGTTCCTGCAAGACGAAGGCATTGATGCTATGGACTGGCCCGCCCGTTCCCCAGACCTGAATCCAATTGAGCACATCTGGGACATCATGTCTCGCTCCATGCACCACAGACTGTCCATGAGTTGGCGGATGCTTTAGTCCAGGTCTGGGAGGAGATCCCTCAGGAGACCATCCGCCACCTCATCAGAAGCATGCCCAGGCGTTGTAGGGAGGTCATACAGGCACGTGGAGGCCACACACACTACTGAGCCTCATTTTGACTTGTTTTAAAGGACATTACATCAAAGTTGGATCAACTTGTAGTGTGTTTTTCCACTTTAATTTTGAGTGTGACTCCAAATCCAGACCTCCATGGGTTAATAAATTTGATTTCCATTGATAATTTTTGTGTGATTTTGTTGTCAGCCCATTCAACTATGTAAAGAACAAAGCATTTAATGAGAATATTTCATTCATTCAGATCTAGGATGTGTTGTTTAAGTGTTCCCTTTATTTTTTTGAGCAGTGTATATACAGACCTTATTTTACATATCAGTGCTTTCAATTTTAAAGATCGATCCCAGAAGAGAAGTATAATACTGACCCAATATGGTTCATGGGTTCTCAGAGAAATCAGAGGCCAATATCAGTTTTATTGTAGTGAGTTTACAAACAATTAGAAAAAAAAAAAAAAGGGGTTTCCATAAATCAAAGTAAAACTTTTTGGGCTTTGTAGCTTTCAAAAATTTAGTTTTGGGAAAAGAGCAAGGTATAGCCATACCACAGCTCTGTACACTTAGGGGGATATCCAATTAGCCCCGGTAATTTACAGGGGCTAATTGTCCTGCCGGGGGCTAGCTAATTAGCCCTGATAAGCCACGGCACGCGCCGGCTTATCAGGGTTTTGTTTCACCGGCCACCGCCAGGCGAAGCAGAGTCCCCGAAAACATCCCCGTTTTCGTCCGAAAATGGGGCTGTTTCACACGAAAACACACAGGTTTCACCAAACCTGTGTGTTTTCGGGAGAAGGGTTTTTTTTTTGTTTTGTTTGTTTTTTTACAGGCAATCCATCTGGATAGCCTGTAAAAAATAAAAATGGTGAAACATCGGAGAAAATTCCAAAAAATGGCCGCATTACCGGGGATAATTGGATATCCCCCTTAGGGATTAATTAGCTAGCCCCCGGCGGGACAATTAGCCTCGGTAAATTACCGTGGCCTAATTGGATATCCCCCTAACTGTGGCAATAGTCACGTATACACTACAATAAAAGCACTAAATACCACCCCCCAAATCAACAGGAAGCTTTCTTCAGCTTTGTTCTATAAGCGAATGTGTTCAACCGAGTACACCTGCAGAGACGATAACACAAAATTAAGTTTTATATTCCAGTGGGCCCCAGACAGCCCCAAAACTGTATAGCAGTGTTATTCACAGCAAACAAATATTGCCCTGCAGGTAGCCAGACATCACTTGATACTCTTAACTAAAGCTCACATGTTCTACGTTGTATTAGCAAATACATAAGTTTGGATCTAATATATTTAGCTACTTATTCTAAGATGGAGTTTACCTTTAATAAAAAAAAAAATAAAAAAAAATACAAAATCTGTGTTGTACAATATAACTTTATTTCATTATATAAAAATTATGTTTGCAAGCACGGTTTCTAACATAGGTTATTAGTGTAATTAAAATATTTGGGCCACACTGGCACTTCACAATTAAGATATACAAGCTTTGTAAATGACTAATTTCCAAGTTTGTGAGAGTTTACAATCCAGAGGATCAGAGCAGACAGATGACAACAGGATAACAACTAGAATATAAACAGTGCATTTCCTCTTGTGGGACTTTGATTTATAATATCTATTATGCACTGATACAGAAATCTGAGTCATGAAAAGCAATACAGAATTATATGAAACCTTTAAATCTTTACAAAGGTAAGTCTAGTGTTACTCTCCCCTAGGCATACATTGGGGATTATGCTGAATACCAGCTACATATTAATTTAAAGCTTGCACATGGGTAATAGTTACAAAAATCAGAGAAAAGGAAAAAGGTTTCCCTGTCCTTTATTACTAATTGCTTTCTCTTTGTAACATGTATTACAGAATACATTACAATTAGAATGTTCTATGAGGCCACCTCCCTCATTTTTTTTCTTTTTTCAACTTTGCACCAGTTTGAATTAAAGTCCCCTATGGTGCGATGGAGAACAGGAAGATCCTACGCCCCTCAGTTATACACTGAACTAGTCAGAAAAAGAAAAGAAACACACTGCTCAGATTGGGCAAACTGAGAAACACATCATCACTGAAATGATTGATTTCCAAGAAGCCTAGCTGCAAAACACGTCATCTGCAGCTGGGGGACCCAGGGGTGGTGATCACAGTCTCCTAAGAGGTTCTGCAGCAGCTACACAAGTCATGGTGTATGGAGGCTCACATGCATGCCTTAGGAGGCTGACAGAGTGGCAGGAAATGTCATGTGTGTCACTCTCAGACCCTCTGTACTAGCATTGTGATGGGGAGGAAGCAGCGACACCAGGGTGGGGGGAGGAAGCAACAGAGGCGGCGGCCACATCACTATAAGCGCCGGTATTAGAGCCCCATAGAGTTACTGTACAGAGTTATATAGCAGACATAGGGGGGCGGAGAGGGACCGGTGTGAATGCTAGCAGCTCCCCCCAGGGACACATGTATAACTTATATATACATATATACTGAGTGACAGCACCTCACAATCACAGACTCTGATTGAGGCCGCAGATAAGAGCCCGTGCGTGGCGCCCTCCCCGGCGTGAGGGGTCCCAGCATACTGTACATACAGCAGCAGCAGCCCCTCCTAGCTTGCCCCTCCATGACAGGCCACGTCTGCTGCTGCCTACAGCTCACCAGAGGCCAGGACTGGCCCCGTCACCCTCCACCACCACATCACCCTCCGCCCCCGGTCATGTTTTGCCCTCTCTTACCCATCTGCTCCCGCAGACCCTTCAGCTTGCCGCTGCTGTCCGCCATCTTCCAGCTCCCCCCGGTGTTGCCGCTCTCTCAGTCGGCCTTGGGTCGCGCATGCGCAGTCGGCGGAGGTAATCACGCGCGGCGGCTGTTGCTGCTGCTGTTGCTAGGGAGAACAGTGTGGTCGGGCTTAACCCTTCACCCGCCGGCCGGGCCCGCTGGACAGGCACTCAGCATGTGTCTCCCGCCTCTCGGGGATCATTGCCCGGGTGACCAGACTCCACCTGGCTGGGCATGCTGAGGCGTATAGTACCACCACAGCAGCAACACTGCTGCTCAGCTCCTGCATAGTGCATACCCAGGAGCGCAACGTTGATTCTATATATAAATGTCATTCACGTTCCAGAATTTTACTTATCTACAGGATTAATGAATACTATTGATTTGCATTGATTTCTTAGGCGTTGGCTTACGTTATAAGTGTCATTTATATACATGATAGGGTTTTGTTGCAGGAAATATATTTAACGAATCCCAATTTGATATGTTTTAAAAATACATGTGATTTATCAGGTTAGATTTTAGAGAAGCAGCTACAGTACTTTTATTGCATGTCTTGCTTGTTAATTTGACTGCTTTATAATTTGTTCTGTTTTCTGTACCCTGCAGGGATAAATGTTCTGTTGTGTTACTAGCCAGTCATTATAATGTCTCCAAAGGTGACAACAAAAGAAAGAGAATATACCGTAATGAGAGGTTTTCACTCGCACACCCCTGCCCGCTAGTATAATGACAGACCCAGGGGCATAATATTTATACCCCTTTTCCACTGACTTAAAAAAAACCTGGGTTTTTGCATGTGATACCCCTTTCAGACCGCAATTACACGGGTGCTTCCAAGGTGCGACCCGCCTGAGCCCCTTTCACGCTGCTGTCCCCAGCATATTGCCGGGTTGGTGACATCAACTGTGAAGCGTGTGGAGGCGGCGCTTGGAGATCAGATGATCTCCAAGCGCTTCCCGTTCATGCAGTGTGAACGGGAAACGGGTTGCGTTGATCCGGCAACCCGTTCACACTACACAACGACCAGGGATGAAGCTATATTCAACACTGGTCGCTCAAACTGGGTTACTGCGCGCTCATGTGCAATATCCCGGGTTACAAGATGGTGGTCTGAAAGGGGTATGAGTGTGCATCAACCCGGGTGTTTTGGCAGCTGAAGAGGCTCTCTACAAAAAAAAAAACCAGGTTTGGGGACACTCTGTGTGCGCTGCTGTCTGCTGCCATGCAATGCAGATATGTTATGCTGGCGCTTGGATGTTATCTCCAAGGTCGGTCAGAAGACAGACTGCACCCTTGTGCAGTGCGAACGGGGTCTGACCAACTTGGAACCGTGTTCCAAATCCTTGGTAGGGATGGCCATCGACCACCGATAATTCCTAATCATTGATGGTTTATGACCGATGTTGAATGCTTTTGCCATTGATAGGAGAGAGCCAGATGGTTTCCCTCCATCGATGGCACAGCATAAACCTATTTTCTCTGACGTCCTAGTGGATGCTGGGAACTCCGTAAGGACCATGGGGAATAGCGGCTCCGCAGGAGACTGGGCACAAAAGTAAAAGCTTTAGGACTACCTGGTGTGCACTGGCTCCTCCCCCCATGACCCTCCTCCAAGCCTTAGTTAGATTTTTGTGCCTGAACGAGAAGGGTGCATACTAGGTGGCTCTCCTGAGCTGCTTAGAGTAAAAGTTTAAATTAGGTTTTTTATTTTCAGTGAGTCCTGCTGGCAACAGGCTCACTGCACCGAGGGACTAAGGGGAGAAGAAGCGAACTCACCTGCGTGCAGAGTGGATTGGGCTTCTTAGGCTACTGGACATTAGCTCCAGAGGGACGATCACAGGCCCAGCCATGGATGGGTCCCAGAGCCGCGCCGCCGGCCTCCTTACAGAGCCAGAAGACTAAGAGGTCCGGAAAATCGGCGGCAGAAGACGTCCTGTCTTCAATAAGGTAGCGCACAGCACCGCAGCTGTGCGCCATTGCTCTCAGCACACTTCACACTCCGGTCACTGAGGGTGCAGGGCGCTGGGGGGGGGGGGGGGGCGCCCTGAGACGCAATAAAAACACCTTAGATGGCTAAAAATACATCACATATAGCTCCTGGGCTATATGGATGCATTTAACCCCTGCCAGTTTTTCCTTAAAAAAGCGAGAGAAAGGCCGCCGAGAAGGGGGCGGAGCCTATCTCCTCAGCACACAAGCGCCATTTTCCCTCACAGCTCCGTTGGAGGGAAGCTCCCTGGCTCTCCCCTGCAGTCCTGCACTACAGAAACAGGGTAAAACAAGAGAGGGGGGGCACTAATTTGGCAGATTAATAAATACAGCAGCTATATAAGGGAAAAACACTTATATAAAGTTATCCCTGTATATATATAGCGCTCTGGTGTGTGCTGGCAAACTCTCCCTCTGTCTCCCCAAAGGGCTAGTGGGGTCCTGTCCTCTATCAGAGCATTCCCTGTGTGTGTGCTGTGTGTCGGTACGTTGTGTCGACATGTATGAGGAGGAAAATGGTATGGAGGCGGAGCAATTGCCTGTAATAGTGATGTCACCCCCTAGGGAGTCGACACCTGACTGGATGGTCTTATGGAAGGAATTACGTGATAGCGTCAGCACTTTACAAAAGACTGTTGACGACATGAGACAGCCGGAAAAACAGTTAATACCTGTCCAGGCGTCTCAAACACCGTCAGGGGCTCTAAAGCGCCCGTTACCTCAGATGGTCGACACGGACACTGACTCCAGTGTCGACGGTGAGGAAACAACGTATTTTCCAGTAGGGCCACACGTTACATGATCACGGCAATGAAGGAGGTTTTGAACATTTCTGATACTACAAGTACCACAAAAAAGGGTATTATGTGGGGTGTGAAAAAACTACCCGTAGTTTTTCCTGAATCAGATGAATTAAATGAGGTGTGTGATGAAGCGTGGGTTTCCCCCGATAAAAAACTGCTAATTTCTAAAAAATTATTGGCATTATACCCTTTCCCGCCAGAGGTTAGGGCGCGTTGGGAAACACCCCCTAGGGTAGATAAGGCGCTCACACGCTTATCAAAACAAGTGGCGTTACCGTCTCCTGATACGGCCGCCCTCAAAGAGCCAGCTGATAGGAAGCTGGAAAATATCCTAAAAAGTATATACACACATACTGGTGTTATACTGCGACCAGCAATCGCCTCAGCCTGGATGTGCAGTGGGGGGCTGGCTTGGTCGGATTCCCTGACTGAAAATATTGATACCCTGGACAGGGACAGTATATTATTGACTATAGAGCATTTAAAGGATGCATTTCTATATATGCGAGATGCACAGAGGGATATTTGCACTCTGGCATCAAGAGTAAGTGCGCTGTCCATTTCTGCCAGAAGAGGGTTATGGACGCGACAGTGGTCAGGTGATGCGGATTCCAAACGGCATATGGAAGTATTGCCGTATAAAGGGGAGGAGTTATTTGGGGTCGGTCTATCGGACCTGGTGGCCACGGCAACGGCTGGGAAATCCACCTTTTTACCCCAGGTCACCTCTCAGCAGAAAAAGACACCGTCTTTTCAGGCTCAGTCCTTTCGTCCCCATAAGGGCAAGCGGGCAAAAGGCCACTCATATCTGCCCCGGGGCAGAGGAAGGGGAAAAAGACTGCAGCAGGCAGCCTCTTCCCAGGAACAGAAGCCCTCCCCCGCTTCTGCCAAGTCCTCAGCATGACGCTGGGGCCTTACAAGCGGACTCAGGTACGGTGGGGGGTCGTCTCAAGAATTTCAGCGCGCAGTGGGCTCACTCGCAAGTGGACCCCTGGATCCTGCAGGTAGTATCTCAGGGGTACAAATTGGAATTCGAGACGTCTCCCCCTCGCCGGTTCCTGAAGTCTGCTTTACCAACGTCTCCCTCCAACAGGGAGGCGGTATTGGAAGCCATTCACAAGCTGTATTCCCAGCAGGTGATAATCAAGGTACCCCTCCTACAACAGGGAAAGGGGTATTATTCCATGCTGTTTGTGGTACCGAAGCCGGACGGCTCGGTGAGACCTATTTTAAATCTGAAATCATTGAACACTTACATACAAAGGTTCAAATTCAAGATGGAGTCACTCAGAGCAGTGATAGCGAACCTGGAAGAAGGGGACTATATGGTGTCTCTGGACATCAAGGATGCTTACCTCCATGTCCCAATTTGCCCTTCTCACCAAGGGTACCTCAGGTTTGTGGTACAGAACTGTCACTATCAGTTTCAGACGCTGCCGTTTGGTTTGTCCACGGCACCCCGGGTCTTTACCAAGGTAATGGCCGAAATGATGATTCTTCTTCGAAGAAAAGGCGTCTTAATTATCCCTTACTTGGACGATCTCCTGATAAGGGCAAGGTCCAGGGAACAGTTAGAGGTCGGAGTAGCACTATCTCAAGTAGTACTACGACAGCACGGGTGGATTCTAAATATTCCAAAATCGCAGCTGATTCCGACGACACGTCTGCTGTTCCTAGGGATGATTCTGGACACAGTCCAGAAAAAGGTGTTTCTCCCGGAGGAGAAAGCCAGGGAGTTATCCGAGCTAGTCAGGAACCTCCTAAAACCAGGCCAAGTGTCAGTGCATCAATGCACAAGGGTCCTGGGAAAAATGGTGGCTTCTTACGAAGCGATTCCATTCGGCAGATTCCATGCAAGAACTTTTCAGTGGGATCTGCTGGACAAATGGTCCGGATCGCATCTTCAGATGCATCAGCGGATAACCCTGTCTCCAAGGACAAGGGTGTCTCTCCTGTGGTGGTTGCAGAGTGCTCATCTTCTAGAGGGCCGCAGATTCGGCATTCAGGACTGGGTCCTGGTGACCACGGATGCCAGCCTGAGAGGCTGGGGAGCAGTCACACAGGGAAGAAATTTCCAGGGCTTGTGGTCAAGCATGGAAACGTCATTTCACATAAATATCCTGGAACTAAGGGCCATTTACAATGCCCTAAGTCAAGCAAGGCCTCTGCTTCAGGGTCAGCCGGTGTTGATCCAGTCGGACAACATCACGGCAGTCGCCCACGTAAACAGACAGGGCGGCACAAGAAGCAGGAGGGCAATGGCAGAAGTTGCAAGGATTCTTCGCTGGGCGGAAAATCATGTGATAGCACTGTCAGCAGTGTTCATTCCGGGTGTGGACAACTGGGAAGCAGACTTCCTCAGCAGACACGACCTCCACCCGGGGGAGTGGGGACTTCACCCAGAAGTCTTCCACATGATTGTGAACCGTTGGGAAAAACCAAAGGTGGACATGATGGCGTCCCGCCTCAACAAAAAACTAGACAGATATTGCGCCAGGTCAAGGGACCCTCAGGCAATAGCTGTGGACGCTCTGGTAACACCGTGGGTGTACCAGTCAGTGTATGTGTTCCCTCCTCTGCCTCTCATACCCAAGGTACTGAGAATCATAAGAAGGAGAGGAGTAAGGACTATACTCGTGGCTCCGGATTGGCCAAGAAGGACTTGGTACCCGGAACTTCAAGAGATGCTCACGGAGGACCCGTGGCCTCTACCTCTAAGAAAGGACCTGCTCCAGCAGGGACCCTGTCTGTTCCAAGACTTACCGCGGCTGCGTTTGACGGCATGGCGGTTGAACGCCGGATCCTGAAGGAAAAAGGCATTCCGGATGAAGTCATCCCTACCCTGATCAAAGCCAGGAAGGATGTAACCATGCAACATTATCACCGTATTTGGCGTAAATATGTTGCGTGGTGTGAGGCCAGGAAGGCCCCTACAGAGGAATTTCAACTGGGTCGTTTCCTGCATTTCCTGCAAACAGGACTGTCTATGGGCCTAAAATTAGGGTCCATTAAGGTTCAAATTTCGGCCCTGTCGATTTTCTTCCAGAAAGAACTGGCTTCAGTTCCTGAAGTTCAGACGTTTGTCAAGGGGGTACTGCATATACAGCCTCCTTTTGTGCCTCCAGTGGCACCTTGGGGATCTCAATGTAGTTTTGGGGTTCCTAAAATCACATTGGTTTGAACCACTCACCACTGTGGACTTAAAATATCTCACATGGAAAGTGGTAATGCTGTTAGCCCTGGCGTCAGCCAGGCGTGTCTCAGAATTGGCGGCTTTATCCTATAAAAGCCCTTACCTAATTTTTCATACGGACAGGGCAGAATTGAGGACTCGTCCTCAATTTCTCCCTAAGGTGGTTTCAGCGTTTCACTTGAACCAGCCTATTGTGGTACCTGCGGCTACTAGGGACTTGGAGGACTCCAAGTTGCTGGACGTAGTCAGGGCCCTGAAAATATATGTTTCCAGGACGGCTGGAGTCAGAAAATCTGACTCGCTGTTTATCCTGTATGCACCCAACAAGCTGGGTGCTCCTGCTTCTAAGCAGACTATTGCTCGTTGATTTGTAGTACAATTCAGCTTGCACATTCTGTGGCAGGCCTGCCACAGCCAAAATCTGTAAAAGCCCATTCCACAAGGAAAGTGGGCTCATCTTGGGCGGCTGCCCGAGGGGTCTCGGCTTTACAACTTTGCCGAGCAGGTACTTGGTCAGGGGCAAACACGTTTGCTAAATTCTACAAATTTGATACCCTGGCTGAGGAGGACCTGGAGTTCTCTCATTCGGTGCTGCAGAGTCATCCGCACTCTCCCGCCCGTTTGGGAGCTTTGGTATAATCCCCATGGTCCTTACGGAGTTCCCAGCATCCACTAGGACGTCAGAGAAAATAAGAATTTACTTACCGATAATTCTATTTCTCATAGTCCGTAGTGGATGCTGGGCGCCCATCCCAAGTGCGGATTGTCTGCAATACTTGTACATAGTTATTGTTACAAAAATCGGGTTATTATTGTTGTGAGCCATCTTTTCAGAGGCTCCTCTGTTATCATGCTGTTAACTGGGTTCAGATCACAGGTTGTACGGTGTGATTGGTGTGGCTGGTATGAGTCTTACCCGGGATTCAAAATCCTTCCTTATTGTGTACGCTCGTCCGGGCACAGTATCCTAACTGAGGCTTGGAGGAGGGTCATGGGGGGAGGAGCCAGTGCACACCAGGTAGTCCTAAAGCTTTTACTTTTGTGCCCAGTCTCCTGCGGAGCCGCTATTCCCCATGGTCCTTACGGAGTTCCCAGCATCCACTACGGACTATGAGAAATAGAATTATCGGTAAGTAAATTCTTATTTTTTTTGTTTGCAAGGTACCACAACTTGGAGCATAGCTCCGCCCCTATGGACGCAGGAGGATGATAGGACCGCTTATGTGCCTCCTGATTTTTATGTCCCCCTAACAGAAATATATAACAGATATATCCATATTCCATTAGTAATGGAACACAATAAATACTCATAGTCATGGAAGGTAGTCTGTAAAATGAATGACGATTACTGGGCCAATGCAAACGTCAATGGGACTAAAAAAAAGTTTTTCTTACGTCCTAGACGATGCTGGGGTCCATATTAGTACCATGGGGTATAGACGGGTCCCTTGGGAGCCATGGGCACTTTAAGAGTTTAATAGTGTGGGCCAGGGACGTGCGGTGAGCTAAATGGCTCAGGAGGCACTGGCTAACCCCAGAGCCAGAATTCCATGCAATATATGAGCCAAAGGGTACATATGGGCATTATACACAGGTGCAGCAGTATAAACTCCCGTAAATTTGGTGAGTTTTGATCAGAGATGTGCTGAAAAGATAAGCAGTCGAGGCACCTGCCATAGACTTTTTAATCCAGAGTTTGGGTTATCAAAATTATTAGAATAATGCAAAGAAGATATTTCAAACAAATTATTAGTATTTTTCATATACTTTATTCAGTCAAAACTCTGGTTTAAACGTAAGTATGACAGGAAAGGCTCTGCCTCACCCCACCGCACGTCACTGGTGTGGGCTAGCTCCTCCCTCTATGCCCCTCCTACCAGACTCAGTTTAGAAAATGTGCCCGGTGGAGCAGGTCACAGCTATGGGTGCTCCTAGGAGTTCTTTTAGTTTTGTTGTTTTTTAAAGAGTTTAGACACGGAGGCTGATGGCAACAGCCTCCCTACTTCGTGGGACTTAGGGGGGGAGTAGTGTCCAGCCCTAGAGGTTAATGACCACTATCTCCGCTGACAGGACACTGAGCTCCTGAGGGTGATGATCGCAAGTCCCCGAGGCGACCGCTCACTCCCGCAGCACTGCCGCCACCCCCTAACAGAGCCAGAAGGCGTCGAGTGGTGAGTAGGACACCGGTGACCCGACAAGCGGAGAGCCGGTGAGAATGGCGGCATCAGGGTGGGAGCGCTGTGCTCCGGAGGGCTCAGAGCGCAATATCCTACAAACTCGGTCTACTGCCAGCAATGTATTACCTCAGGCCATTATAATCTTCTAAAGTGCGGGAAGACGCACCATTACAAGGGGGCGGAGCTTCTCAGAGTGGATCCAGCACTCACAAGCTCCATTTTCTCCCTGCAGTTCCACAGACAGACGCTGACAGGTAGCACTGACTCTCCAGCTATCCCGTGCGGTACCAGGGGGTTATAGAAGGGGGGGGGGGGGGGGGGGGGAATGCTTTTTAATCACATAACAACTGTGTAGTCTATTTAGGTTACTCAGTCAGCGCCAGGCTTTTATTCTATAACTACCTACTGGGGTGTTGTGTGTGCTGGCTCCTTAACTCAGTGTCTCTCTGAAGGTACTTGGGGGAAACTGTGTCTGACATTGTGTGTGTGTGTGTGTGTGTGTGTGTGTGTGTGTGTGTGTGTGTGTGTGTGTGTGTGTGTGTGTGCGTACATATATCTCATACGGGAGACGGTGATGGGGCTATACGGGTGGGGGGGGGGTTATCTCATGATTGAGGCTATTAGGGACGTATTACACATTGCTGACAAAGTACCTGAGCAGGTAGAGGAGGCTTACTTTACAGACAATAAGAAAGCCTCCCTTACCTTCCCTGCGTCTAAAGAATTAAACGCACAGGGGGTAATTCTGAGTTGATCGTAGCAGCAAGTTTGTTATCAATTGGGCAAAACCATGTGCACTGCAGGTGTGGCAGATATAACATTTGCAGAGAGAATTAGATTTTGGTGGCTTATTTCGTTTCTGTGCAGGGTAAATACTGGCTGCTTTATTTTTACACTGCTATTTAGATTTCAGTTTGAATACACCCCACACAAATCTAACTCTCTCTGCACATGTTATATCTGTCCCCCCTGCAGTGCACATGGTTTTGCCCAACTGGTTTTGACCTGTTCACAGTATAGGCAGAGGCGGCGTGGAGATGATCTCATCTCCCAGTGGCGCCTCCGCACCCGCCCCCCATGCCGACTCTGTCATGTGCCAATGTGAAAGGGTCCAATGCCGGAACGCACCCGGGAAGGACCTGTTTCCAATTCCCGAGTGCGACCCGGCATTGCATGTGAAAGCGGTATAATTCAGAAGGAGTGAGAGCTCAGGAGTGCAAATTCTCATGGAAGTGCTTCTGCAGGAAGTGCTGTATCCAGAAGTAACACCATAGCTCCCCGTTCGTCAGGGTCCACTTCTCCTGAAAAGGGGGAATGGGAGAACTGTAGCATTCTCCACCAGCTGACCAAGACGGGTCAACCTGAAGTGCAGAGAGATGTAGACCGCAGGGAAGTCAGAGTTGAAAAAGAGGGAGGTAAGGGATGTGGGTACTGAGGATATGTGTGTGAGAGTCCTATGTGCTTTCCAACAAGACAGCATGGGAGAGAACATCGGGTGGGTCAGGAATGGTAGGGATGGTACCCAGACGATAACATCAATGGGGATAGACAGAAAACTGTACTCCGTTGCATCCCACTGTTTAGTATCTGTACCTCTGGTCCATTCTATTACACAGCAAGGCCAATGTGCATATGCACACTCATGTGACCCCTGATTTTTGTATCCCCCAGCAGAAATATATAACAGATATAGCCATCAGATGTGATAAATACTTTTCTCTGACGTCCTAGTGGATGCTGGGAACTCCGTAAGGACCATGGGGAATAGCGGCTCCGCAGGAGACTGGGCACATCTAAAGAAAGCTTTAGGATCACCTGGTGTGCACTGGCTCCTCCCCCTATGACCCTCCTCCAAGCCTCAGTTAGATTTCTGTGTTCGACGAGAAGGGTGCACACTAGGGGCTCTCCTGAGCTCTCTGTGAAAGTTTTAGTTTAGGTTTATTATTTTCAGTGAGACCTGCTGGCAACAGGCTCACTGCATCGAGGGACTAAGGGGAGAAGAAGCGAACTCACCTGCGTGCAGAGTGGATTGGGCTTCTTAGGCTACTGGACATTAGCTCCAGAGGGACGATCACAGGTTCAGCCTGGATGGGTCACCGGAGCCGCGCCGCCGTCCCCCTTACAGAGCCAGAAAAGCGAAGAGGTCCGGAAAAATCGGCGGCAGAAGACGATCCTGTCTTCAGATAAGGTAGCGCACAGCACCGCAGCTGTGCGCCATTGCTCTCAGCACACTTCACACTCCGGTCACTGAGGGTGCAGGGCGCTGGGGGGGGCAGCGCCCTGAGACGCAATAAATCGATATAAAAACCTTATATGGCTAAAATAAATGCATCACATATAACTCCTGGGCTATATGGATGCATTTAACCCCTGCCAAAACATACAGAAAAAGGATGATAAGGACGCCGAGAAAGGGGCGGAGCCTATCTCCTCAGCACACTGGCGCCATTTTCCCTCACAGCTCAGTTGGAGGGAAGCTCCCTGGCTCTCCCCTGCAGTCACTACACTACAGAAAGGGGTTAAAAAAAGAGAGGGGGGCACAAATTAGGCGCAGTATATAACAATACAGCAGCTATAAAGGGAAAAACACTTATATAAGGTTATCCCTGTATATATATAGCGCTCTGGTGTGTGCTGGCAAACTCTCCCTCTGTCTCCCCAAAGGGCTAGTGGGGTCCTGTCCTCTATCAGAGCATTCCCTGTGTGTGTGCTGTGTGTCGGTACGTTGGTGTCGACATGTATGAGGAGAAAAATGATGAGGAGACGGAGTAGAGTGTCTGAAATAGTGTTGTCACCCCCTAGGGGGTCGACACCTGAGTGGATGTACTGTTGAAATTGCGTGACAGTGTCAGCTTTGTATAAAAGACAGTGGTTGACATGAGACAGCCGGCTACTCAGCTTGTGCATGTCCAGACGTCTCATACAGGGGCCCTAAAGCGCCCGTTACCTCAGATACAGACGCCGACAAGGGTACTGACTCCTGTGTCGACGGTGAAGAGACAACCGTGATTTCCAATAAGGCCGCACATTGCATGATTGAGGCAATGGAAAAAGTTTACACTTTTCTGATAATATGAATACCACCAAAAAAATGGGGTATTATGTTTGGTGAGGAAAAACTTCCTGTAGTTTTCCTGAATCTGAGAAATAAAATGAGGTGTGTGATGATGCGTGGGTTTCCCCCCGATAACAATTGATAATTTCAAAAAAGTTATGGGCAGTATACCTTTTCCCGCCAGAGGTTAGGGTGCGTTGGGAAACACCCCCTAGGGTGGATAAAGCGCTCACACGCTTGTAAAAACAAGGGCTCTACCCTCTCCTGAGATGGCCGCCCTTAAGGATCCTGCTGATAGAAAGCAGGAGCGTATCCTAAAATGTATTTACACACATACTGGTGTTATACTGCGACCAGCAATCGCCTCAGCCTGGATGTGCAGTGCTGGGTTGGCGTGGTCGGATTCCCTGACTGGAAATATGATATCCTAGATAAGGACAGTATATTATTGCCTATAGAGCAATTAAAAGATGCATTTCTATATATGCATGATGCACAGCGGAATATTTGCCGACTGGCATCAAGTATAAGTGCGTTGTCCAATTATTCCAGTAAAGTGGTCAGGTGATGCGGATTCCAAACGGCATTTGGAAGTATTGCCTTAAAAGAGGGGCTGTACCCCAGGTCGCCTCTCAAAATAAGACGCCGTATTATCAGGCGCAGTCCTGGTTGGCAAGCGGGCAAAAGGGTTCCTCTTTTCTGCTCGTGACAGAGGGAGAGGAAAATGGCTGCAGAGATCAGCCAGTTCCAAGGAACAGAAACCCTTTTCCGACCAAAGCCAAGCCCTCAGTATGACGCTAGGGCTTTACAAGTTCAGGCACGGTGGGGTCCCGTTCTCAATGAATTTCAGTGCGCAGTGGGCTCACTCGCAAGTAGACCCCTGGATCCTTCAGATAATATTTCAGGGGTACAAATTGGAATTCGAGACGTATTCCCCTCGCCGTTTCCAAAAGTCTGTTTTACCGACGTCTCCCGCTGACAGGGAGGCAGTTTTGGAAGCCATTCACAAGCTGTATTCCCAGCAGGTGATAATCAAGGTACCCCTCCTGCAACAGGGAACGGGGTATTATTCCACACTATTGTGGTACCGAAGCCAGACGGCTCGGTGAGACCGATTTTAAACTCTAAAATCTTTGAACACTTGCATACAGAGGTTCAAATTCAAAATTGAGTCACTCAGAGCAGTGCTTGCAAACCTGGAAGAAGGGGACTACATGATGTCTCGGGACATCAAGGATGCTTACCTTCATGTCAAAATTTACCCTTCTCACCAAGGGTATTTCAGGTTATGGTACAGAACTGTATCAGTTCGGACGCTGCCGTAGGGATGGTCCACGGCACCCCGGGTCTTTACTGAAGTAATGACCGAAATGATGATATTCCTTCGAAGGAAGGGAATTTTAGTTATCCTTTACTTGAACGATTCCCTGATAAGGGTAAGATCCAGGGAACAGTTGGAGATCGGTGTAGCACTATATCAGGTAGTGTTGTGGCAGCACGATTGGATTTTCAATATTCCAAAATCGCAGCTGGTTCCGACGACTTGTCTTCTGTTCCTAGGGATGATTCTGGACATAGTCCAGAAAGAAGGTGCTTCTCCCGGAGGAGAAAGCCAGGGAGTTATCCGAGCTAGTCAGGAACCTCCTAAAACCGAACCAAGTCCCAGTGCATCAATGCACAAGGGTTCTGGGTAAAAATGGTGGCTTCCTACGAAGCAATCCCATTCGGCAGATTCCACGCACAGTGGAACCTACTGGACAAATGGTCCGGGTCGCATCTTCAGATGCTTCAGCGGATAACCCTGTCACCAGGGACAAGGGTATCCCTCCTGTGGTGGTTGCAGAGTGCTCATCTTCTAGAGGGCCGCAGATTCGGCATTCGGGACTGGGTCCTGGTGGCCACGGATGCCAGCCTGCGAGGCTGGGGAGCAGTCACACAGGGAAGGAATTTCCAGGGCTTATGGTCAAGCCTGGAGACATCTCTTCATATAAACATTCTGGAACTAAGGGCCATTTACAATGCCCTAAGTCAAGCGAAACCCCTGCTTCAGGGTCAGGCGGTATTGATCCAATCGGACAACATCACGTCAGTCGCCCACGTAAACAGACAGGGCGGCACGAGAAGCAGGAGGGCAATGGCAGAGGCTGCAAGGATTTTCGCTGGGCGGAAAATCATGTGATAGCACTGTCAGCAGTGTTCATTCCGGGAGTGGACAACTGGGAAGCAGACTTCCTCAGCAGACACGACCTTCACCTGGGAGAGTGGAGACTTCACTCAGAAGTCTTCCACCTGATTGTAAACCGTTGGGAAAAACCAAAGGTGGACATAATGGCGTCCCGTCTAAACAAAAAACTAGACAGATATTGCGCCAGGTCAAGGGACCCTCAGGCAATAGCGGTGGACGCTCTGGTAACGCCGTGGGTGTACCAGTCAGTGTATGTGTTCCCTCCTCTGCCTCTCATACCAAAAGTACTGAGAATAATAAGAAGGAGAGGAGTAAGAACTATACTCGTGGTTCCGGATTGGCCAAGAAGGACTTGGTATCTGGAACTTCAAGAGATGCTCACGGACGAACCGTGGCCTCTATCTCTAAGAAAGGACCTGCTCCAGCAGGGGCCTTGTCTGTTCCAAGACTTACCGCGGCTGCGTTGGACGGCATGGCGGTTGAACGCCGGATCCTGAAGGAAAAAGGCATTCCGGATGAAGTCATCCCTACCCTGGTCAAGGCCAGGAAGGACGTAACCACAAAACATTATCACCGCATTTGGCGAAAATTTGTTGCGTGGGGTGAGGCCAAGAAGGCCCCTACAGAGGAATTTCAACTGGGTCGTTTCCTCCATTTCCTGCAAACAGGACTGTCTATGGGCCAAAAATTGGGGTCCATTAAGGTTCAAATTTCGGCCCTGTCGATTTTCTTCCAAAAAGAACTGGCTTCAGTGCCTGAAGTTCAGACATTTGTAAAAGGGGTACTGCATATACAGCCTCCTTTTGTGCCTCCAGTGGCACCTTGGGATCTCAATGTTGTGTTGAGTTTCCTAAAGTCACATTGGTTTGAACCACTCACCACTGTGGACTTAAAATATCTCACATGGAAATGACGAGTTAGCCCTGGCTTCAGCCAGGCGTGTGTCAGAATTGGCGGCTTTATCATATAAAAGCCCTTACTTAATATTTCATTCTGACAGGGCAGAATTGAGGACTTGTCCTCAATTTCTACCTAAGGTGGTTTCTGCATTTCACATGAACCAACCTATTGTGGTACCTGCGGCTACTAAGGACTTGGAGGATTCCAAGTTGCTTGACGTGGTCAGGGCCCTGAAAATATATGTTTCCAGGACGGCTGGAGTCAGAAAATCTGACTCGCTGTTTATCCTGTATGCACCCAACAAGCTGGGTGCTCCTGCTTCTAAGCAGACGATTGCTCGTTGGAGTTGTAGTACAATTCAGCTTGCACATTCTGTGGCAGGCCTGCCACAGCCAAAAATCTGTAAATGCCCACTCCACAAGGAAGGTGGGATCATCTTGGGCAGCTGCCCGAGGGGTCTCGGCTTTACAACTTTGCCGAGCAGTTACTTGGTCAGGAGCAAATACGTTTGTAAAATTCTACAAATTTGATACCCTGGCTGAGGAGGACCTGGAGTTCTCTCATTCGGTGCTGCAGAGTCATCCGCACTCTCCCGCCCGTTTGGGAGCTTTGGTATAATCCCCATGGTCCTTACGGAGTTCCCAGCATCCACTAGGACGTCAGAGAAAATAAGAATTTACTTACCGATAATTCTATTTCTCGTAGTCCGTAGTGGATGCTGGGCGCCCATCCCAAGTGCGGATTGTCTGCAATACTGGTACATAATTATTGTTACCAAAAAAATTCGGGTTATTGTTGTAGTGAGCCATCTTTTCTAGAGGCTCCTCTATTATCATGCTGTTAACTGGGTTCAGATCACAAGTTGTACAGTGTGATTGGTGTGGCTGGTATGAGTCTTACCCGGGATTCAAAATCCTTCCTTATTATGTACGCTCGTCCGGGCACAGTATCCTAACTGAGGCTTGGAGGAGGGTCATAGGGGGAGGAGCCAGTGCACACCAGGTGATCCTAAAGCTTTCTTTAGATGTGCCCAGTCTCCTGCGGAGCCGCTATTCCCCATGGTCCTTACGGAGTTCCCAGCATCCACTACGGACTACGAGAAATAGAATTATCGGTAAGTAAATTCTTATTTTCTCTGACGTCCTAAGTGGATGCTGGGACTCCGTAAGGACCATGGGGAATAGCGGCTCCGCAGGAGACTGGGCACAACTAAAGAAAGCTTTAGGACTACCTGGTGTGCACTGGCTCCTCCCACTATGACCCTCCTCCAGACCTCAGTTAGAATCTTGTGCCCGGCTGAGCTGGATGCACACTAGGGGCTCTCCTGAGCTCCTAGAAAGAAAGTATATTTTAGGTTTTTTATTTTACAGTGAGATCTGCTGGCAACAGACTCACTGCAGCGAGGGACTAAGGGGAGAAGAAGCGAACCTACCTAACTGGTGGTAGCTTGGGCTTCTTAGGCTACTGGACACCATTAGCTCCAGAGGGATCGACCACAGGACCCGACCTCGATGTTCGGTCCCGGAGCCGCGCCGACGGCCCCCTTACAGAGCCAGAAGCAAGAAGTGTTCCGGAAAATCGGCGGCAGAAGACTTCTGTCTTCAACAAGGTAGCGCACAGCACTGCAGCTGTGCGCCATTGCTCCTCATGCACACCTCACACTCCGGTCACTGATGGGTGCAGGGCGCTGGGGGGGGGGCGCCCTGAGGGCAATATAATACACCTTGGCTGGCAAATCATCACAATATATAGTCCCAGGGCTATATATGTGATAAATTACCCCTGCCAGAATCCATGAAAAAAGCGGGAGAAAAGTCAGCCGAAAAAGGGGCGGGGCTATCTCCCTCAGCACACTGGCGCCATTTTTTCTTCACAGTGCAGCTGGAAGACAGCTCCCCAGGCTCTCCCCTGTAGTTTTCAGGCTCAAAGGGTTAAAAAGAGAGGGGGGGCACTAAATTTAGGCGCAATATGTGTATACAAGCAGCTATTGGGGGAAAAATCACTCAGTTATAGTGTTAATCCCTGCATTATATAGCGCTCTGGTGTGTGCTGGCATACTCTCTCTCTGTCTCCCCAATGGACTTTGTGGGGTCCTGTCCTCAGTCAGAGCATTCCCTGTGTGTGTGCGGTGTGTCGGTACGGCTGTGTCGACATGTTGGATGAGGAAGGTTACGTGGAGGCGGAGCAGAGGCCGATAAATGGGATGTCGCCCCCTGTGGGGCCGACACCAGAGTGGATGGCTAGGTGGAAGGTATTAACCGACAATGTCAACTCCTTACATAAAAGGCTGGATGACGTAACAGCTGTGGGACAGCCGGCTTCTCAGCCCGCACTTGCCCAGGTGTCTCAAAGGCCATCAGGGGCTCAAAAAACGCCCGTTACCTCAGATGGCAGACACAGATGTCGGCACGGAGTCTGACTCCAGTGTCGACGAGGTTGAGACATATACACAATCCACTAGGAACATCCGTTGCATGATCTCGGCAATGAAAAATGTGTTACACATTTCTGACATGAACCCAAGTACCACATAAAAGGGGTTTTATGTTTGGGGAGAAAAAGCAGCCAGTGTTTTGTTCCCCCATCAGATGAGTGAATGAAGTGTGTAAAGAGCGTGGGTTCCCCCGATAAGAAAATGGTAATTTCTAAAAAGTTACTGCTGGCGTACCCTTTCCCGCCAGAGGATAGGTCACGTTGGGAGATATCCCCTAGGGTAGATAAGGCGCTCACACGTTTGTCAAAAAAGGTGGCACTGCCGTCTTGGGATACGGCCACTTTGAAGGAGCCTGCTGATAAAAAGCAGGAGACTATCCTGAAGTCTGTATATACACACTCAGGTACTATACTGAGACCTGCATTTGCCTCAGCATAAATAGTGCTGCTGCAGCGTGGTCGGATACCCTGTCAGATAATATTAATACCCTAGACAGGGATAATATTTTGCTAACATAGAGCATATTAAAGACGTCGTCTTATATATGAAGGATGCACAGAGGGATATTTGCCGGCTGGCATCCAGAATTAATGCAATGTCCATTCTGCCAGGAGGGTATTAGAGACCCAGCAGTGGACAGGTGATGCTGCCTTTAAAAGGCACATGGAGATTCTGCCTTATAAGGGTGAGGAATTGTTTGGGGATGGTCTCTGGGACCTCGTATCCACAGCAACAGCTGGGAATAAAAAATTTTTACCTCAGGTTTCCTCACAGCCTAAGAAAGCACCGTATTTTCAGGTACAGTCCTTTCGGCTTCAGAAAAGCAAGCGGGTCAAAGGCGCTTCCTTTCTGCACAGAGACAAGGGAAGAAGGAAAAAGCTGCACCAGACAGCCAGTTCCCAGGATCAAAAATCTTCCCCCGCTTCCTCTGAGTCCACCGCATGACGCTGGGGCTCCACAGGTGGAGACAGGTGCGGTGGGGGTGCGTCTCGGGAACTTTAGGGACCAGTGGGCTTGCCCACAGGTGGATCCCTAGGTTCTGCAAGTAGTATCACAGGGATACAGGCTGGAGTTCGAGGCGACTCCCCCTCGCCGTTACCTCACATCAGCCTTGCCTGCTGCCCTCGGAGAAAGGGAGGTAGTACTGGCGGCAATTCACAAGCTGTACTTCCAGCAGGTGAAATCAAGGTACCCCTCCTTCAACAAGGCCGGGGTTACTATTCCAAAATGTTGTGGTACCGAAACCAGACTGTTCGGTGAGACCCATTCTAAAATTGAAATCCTTGAACACTTATATACGAAGGTTCAAGTTCAAAATGGAATCGCTCAGGGCGATTATTGCAAGCCTGGAGAATTTCATGGTATCACTGGACATCAAGGATACTTACCTGCATGTCCCTATTTACCCTCTTCACCAGGAGTACCTCAAAATTGTGGTACAGGATGGTCATTACCAATTCCAGACGTTGCCGTTGGTCTGTCCCCGGCACCGAGGGTATTTACCAAGGTAATGGCCGAAATAATTATCCCGTGCTTGGACGATCTCCTTATAAAGGCGAGGTCCAGGGAGCAGTTGTTCGTCAGAGTAGCACTATCTCGGGAAGTGCTACAACAGCACGGCTGGATTCTGAATATTCCAAAGTCACAGCTGGTTCCTACGACACGTCTACTATTCCTGGGTATGGTTCTGGACACAGAACAGGATAAAAAGGGTTTCTCCCGGAGGAGAAGTCCTAGGAGTTGTCGTCTCTAGACAGAGACCTCCTAATACAAATACAGGTGTCGGTGCATCAATGCACGCGAGCCCTGGGAAAGATGGTAGCTTCTTACGAAGAAATTCCATTCGCCAGGTCCCATGCAAGGATCTTCCATTGGGATCTGTTGGACAAGTGGTCCGGGTCGCATCTTCAGATGCATCGGCGGATAACCCTGTCTCCAAGGGCCAGGGTGTCGCTGTTGTGGTGGCTGCAAAGTGCTCATCTTCTAGGGGGCCGCAGATTCGGCATACAGGACTGGGTCCTGGTGACCACGGATGCCAGCCTTCGAGGCTGGGGGGCAGTCACACAGGGAAGAAACTTCCAAGGACTATGGAAAAGTCAGGAGACTTCCCTACACATAAATATTCTGGAACTAAGGGCCATTTACAATGTCCTAAGTTAGGCTAGACCCCTGCTTCAACACCGGCCGGTGCTGATCTAGTCAGACAACATCACGGCGGTCGCTCATGTAAACCGACAGAGCGGCACAAGAAGCAGGATGGCGATGGCAGAAGCCACAAGGATTCTCCGATGGGCGGAAAATCATGTGTTAGCACTGTCAGCAGTGTTCATTCCGAGAGTGGACAACTGGGAAGCAGACCTTCTCAGCAGACACGACCTCCACCCGGGAGAGTGGGGACTTCATCCAGAAGTCTTCCAAATGAGTGTACACCGTTGGGAAAGGCCACAGGTGGACATGATGGCGTCCCGCCTCAACAAAAAGCTACAAAGATATTGCGCCAGGTCAAGGGACCCTCAGGCGATAGCTGTGGACGCTCTGGTAACACCGTGGGTGTACCAGTCGGTGTATGTGTTCCCTTCTCTGCCTCTCTTACCCAGGGTAATGAGAATAATAAGAAGGAGAGGAGTAAGAACTATACTCATTGTTCCGGATTGGCCAAGAAGAGCTTGGTACCCAGAACTCCAAGAACTGATCTCAGAGGACCCATGGCCTCTGCCGCTCAGACAGGACCTGCTGCAGCAGGGGGCCTGTCTGTTCCAAGTCGTACCGCGGCTGCGTTTGACGGCATGGCGGTTGAACGCTGGATCCTGAAGGAAAAGGGCATTCCGGAGGAAGTTATCCCTACGCTAATTAAAGCTAGGAAAGAAGTGAACGCAAACCATTATCACCGCATATGGCGGAAATATGTTGCGTGCTGTGAGGCCAGGAAGGCCCCAAAGGAGGAATTTCAGCTAGGTCGATTTCTGCACTTCCTACAGTCAGGGTGACTATGGGCCTAAAATTGGGTTCCATTAAGGTCCAGATTTCGGCTCTATCGATTTTCTTCCAAAATAGAACTGGCTTCACTGCCTGAAGTTCAGACTTTTGTTAAGGGAGTGCTGCATAGTCAGCCCCCGTTTGTGTCTCCAGTGGCACCGTGGGATCTCAACGTGGTGTTGGATTTCCTGAAGTCGCATTGGGTTGAGCCACTTAAATCCGTGGAGCTACAATACCTCACGTGGAAAGTGGGCATGCTGTTGGCCTTGGCGTCGGCCAGGCGTGTATCAGAATTGGCGGCTTTGTCATGCAAAAGCCCTTATCTGATTTTTTATATGGATAAGGCGGAATTGAGGACTCGTTCCCAATTTTTTCCTAAGGTGGTATCAGTTTTTCATGTGAACCAACCTATTGTGGTGCCTGCGGCTACTTGGGACTTGGAGGATTCCAAGTTACTGGACGTAGTCAGGGCCCTGAAATGTTTCCAGGACGGCTGGAGTCAGGAAAACTGACTCGCTATTTATCCTGTATGCACCCAACAAGCTGGGTGCTCCTGCTTCTAAGCAGACTATTGCTCGCTGGATCTGTAGCACGATTCAGCTTGCACATTCTGCGGCTGGACTGCCGCATCCTAAATCAGTGAAAGCCCATTCCACGAGGAAAGTGGGCTCTTCTTGGGCGGCTGCCCAAGGGGTCTCGGCTCTACAACTTTGCCGAGCAGCTACTTGGTCGGGGTCAAACACATTTGCTAAATTCTACAAGTTTGACACCCTGGCTGAGGAGGACCTAGAGTTTGCCCATTCGGTGCTGCAGAGTCATCCGCACTATCCCGCCCGTTTGGGAGCTTTGGTATAATCCCCATGGTCCTTACGGAGTCCCAGCATCCACTTAGGACGTCAGAGAAAATAAGATTTTACTCACCGGTAAATCTATTTCTCGTAGTCCGTAGTGGATGCTGGGCGCCCATCCCAAGTGCGGATTGTCTGCAATACTTGTTTATAGTTATTGCCTAACTAAAGGGTTATTGTTGAGCCATCTGTTGAGAGGCTCAGTTATATTTCATACTGTTAACTGGGTATAGTATCACGAGTTATACGGTGTGATTGGTGTGACTGGTATGAGTCTTACCCGGGATTCAAAATCCTTCCTTATTGTGTCAGCTCTTCCGGGCACAGTATCCTAACTGAGGTCTGGAGGAGGGTCATAGTGGGAGGAGCCAGTGCACACCAGGTAGTCCTAAAGCTTTCTTTAGTTGTGCCCAGTCTCCTGCGGAGCCGCTATTCCCCATGATCCTTACGGAGTCCCAGCATCCACTACGGACTACGAGAAATAAATTTACCGGTGAGTAAAATCTTATTATTGTCATGGAAGGTAGTATGTGAAATGACTGACGAGCACTGGGCCAATGCAAATTTCAACTGGACTAAAAAAGTTTTATTATACTCTATTTTAACAACTTTGGGGTGTATTCAATACCTGTCGGAAACTGCCTTCTTGTCGGAAAGACGGCAGTTTCCGACAGGTTTAGGTCGAAAAGGGATTCCAACCTATTCAATGCCGGGCCATTTTTTGCGACAAGTCAGGAATTCCCGACTTGTCGGAAACCATGTGGATTGTCGGATTAGCCGCGGATCCACATGTTCCGCAGCCAAAGCCGACAGGTTTTGGCCCTGGTTCCGACAATGTCAATCCGACTTTTTTTAAAGTCTGATTGACATTGTCGGAACCAGGGAGATGAGTCGGGGGGAGCGGCGACGGATGCCGGAGAAAGCGTGGAGCGGGGACGGGGTGAGTAGTGGAGCGGGGACGGGGCGGCAAGGACGGGTGAGGAGCGTGGACGGGGGACCGACAATCAGGACGGAGCGGCGGGGACCGGCTGTTGGGATGGAGTGGCGGGGAGCGGCTGACGGGACCGAGGGCCGTGGATAGGTGAGCAGCGGGGAGCGGCTGTCTGGAGTGGCCAAATCCGACAGTCGGATTTGGCCAGCTCATTGAATACTGACCTGTCGGATCTGACAGGTATTGAATACATGCCATAATGTTTGTTGAATATCTGATACTGTTAACAATAAATAGAGATGAGCAAATCTCACAGTAGTATATTTGATGTGTGTGGCCAGTCTCTAGAGCAGGCATTCCCAACCACGGTCCTCAAGGCACACCAACAGTGCAGGTTTTAGTGATATCCAGGCTTCAGCACAGATGGTTAAATCAAAATAACTGAGCTACTAATTAAATCACCTGTGCTGAAGCCTGGATATCACTAAAACCTGCACTGTTAGTGTGCCTTGAGGACCGTGGTTGGGAATGCCTGCTCTAGAGGGTGTGTGGCCAGCCAATACATTGGTTTGCTTAACCATTAGAGAGTGCATGGGCTGGGCCCCTTGATAAATATATAGATTCTGCTAGTGCATGCATGATAATGTACCAAATAAATATTGGCAAAGCACTTTAGAGAATACATCATAGTCCTGTGCAGTATAAGGTAACATGTATAATGTATAATTCAAGTACACAGTCTAGAACTTGATCCCTATAGGAGGAGGAGCCCACCCACCCCCTAGGCCAGTGGTTCCCAAACTGTGTGCCGTGGCTCCCTGGGGTGCCTCGGGACACTTGCAGGGGTGCCCTGGGTTGGTGATCCAGGACCAATTCAAATTATTTATGGTCAATATAAAAGGCAAAACCAGTGCTGGTGGCTGTCAGTCATAAAATATGGGGACAAACAGAAGCACATCCTGTCCCTCACCACAAAATTGAGCCTAAGGATGACATATAAACACAATCTACTTAATTTAATATTTCTTATTAAATCTCTCATTAAGAAATTATTGGCCATGGGGTGCCGTGAAAAAAATTCTGATACTCTAGGGCACCATGATTCAAAAAAGTTTGGGAACCACTGCCCTAGGCAGTGGGGCCCACTGGGGGGTTTCCCCTGAAACCCTGTGGGCCAGTCCGACCCTGGCTGCCAATGCCCACTGTGACATTGCAGGAGTAGTTTCTATGGTAGCTGAATGTGCCCAAACCATAAATATGGGGGAAGATGTTCTAGAAGGCTATATATACGCATGTGATTGTGAGACCCATCATTAATAATTTACCATAAACGTGGAATTTGCCATGGCATTAGAACACACATCACCGGCTTCTAATTTATCAACACTAGTAGCTAGTTAGAAGCTGGTGGTGCCAACGTTTATATCACAGGGTACTAAGTACAGTTGGGAACTGATAGCATTACTTGGCTAACTCTAGAAAGAAAATAATCTAAAGTAAGAATTATACTTTACATTTGTTCACTGGTAACAGGGCACTTCCATTGTTCCAGTAGGGACTGTAATCACCTCCTTAATGTAATTTAACATTCTGCACATGGTGTGTGGACCTACGTTATTATTATCCGAAGGTGAATATTACCTACATGTTGAAAAAAAAGAATTAACAAATTACATTCTGGTAATTGCAGGTTTGGGAAGGAGGGAATGCTCAAAGAAAAATAAGAACAAATGAAAACCTGGATGCATGATTAATAACTTAGGGCCTAATGCAGCACTGGACGATGACGTGCAGAAATCGCTATTTGTCAATTTCTGCACTTCCGTGCATGTGCGCACAGCACTGTGCGCATGTGTGAGGACTTGCGATCGCAGTCTAAATCCCGACAGGGACAGGGTGTCCCACTGCGTTTTAGGGGCGTCGTGAGGCATTGGGGTGTAAGGCATACTTACCTACTTTGCTGCCCCCTCCTCCGGGAGGAGGCATCGTTGTAGGTGCATGGGGGCGTGGTCAGCAACAGGATGGGCGGTCTGGGGGCATGGCCGACAGGGAAGTAGACAGTTCGGGGGCGTGGCATCAGGGTCGCGTCATCGTGGCTCCGCCCCCCGCCGAGCAGTGCCGAGAAAGGAGGCGCTGTATAGCAGGGGCGGAGCTACGATGACGCGATTCAGCGCGAATCACGTCATCGGAGCCCCCTCTGACCGCCCACTTGTTCTCTGCTGCGGGCGGACGAGGAGGGTCGTAGAGGGGCTGCAGGGTAAGCGGGAGGCTTGCCCACCTTTATGGGGGGCCGGGAGGGCCACACGATTTTCGGGAGCCTCCCGGCCATTCCGGGAGGGTAGTCAAGTATGGGTGTAAGGTCCGGACAACGGAGGCGTGTCCGGACCATTTGCAGGGCGGCCCACGGTGGCTGCGTGATGTCACACGCAGCCGCAGCGAACCGTAACATGGCGGCCCGGCGATTTATCGTAACACTACAACTCATGCAGAATTCAGCCCTTAGCTCTTAATGACTTACACCTTTTAAATAAAGCACAGAATTTGGGGCCTTCTGCTGACCCCCAACCCATTTGACCTATTTATTGAGCTTAATGAATTCATCCACACATTGGCCCTCATTCCGAGTCGTTCGCTCGGTAATTTTCATCGCATCGCAGTGAAATTCCGCTTAGTACGCATGCGCAATATTCGCACTGCGACTGCGCCAAGTAATTTTACAATGAAGATAGTATTTTTACTCACGGCTTTTTCTTCGCTCCGGCGAACGTAGTGTGATTGACAGGAAATGGGTGTTACTGGGCGGAAACACGGCGTTTTCGGGGCGTGTGGATAAAAACGCTACCGTTTCCGGAAAAAACGCAGGAGTGGCCGGAGAAACGGGGGAGTGTCTGGGCGAACGCTGGGTGTGTTTATGACGTCAAACCAGGAACGACAAGCACTGAACTGATCGCAGATGCCGAGTAAGTCTGAAGCTACTCTGAAACTGCTAAGTAGTTTGTAATCGCAATATTGCGAATACATCGTTCGCAATTTTAAGAAGCTAAGATTCACTCCCAGTAGGCGGCGGCTTAGCGTGTGTAACTCTGCTAAAATCGCCTTGCGAGCGAACAACTCGGAATGAGGGCCATTGGGGGTAATTCTGAGTTGATCGCAGCAGGATTTTTGTTAGCAGTTGGGCAAAACCATGTGCATTGCAGGGGAGGCAGATATAACATGTGCAGAGAGAGTTAGATTTGGGTGTGGTGTGTTCAATCTGCAATCTAAATTGCAGTGTAAAAATAAAGCAGACAGTATTTACCCTGCACAGAAACAAAATAACCCACCCAAATCTAACTCTCTCTGCAAATGTTATATCTGCCCCCCCTGCAGTGCACATTGGCCCTCATTCCGAGTTGTTCGCTCGCAAGCTGCTTTTAGCAGCTTTGCACACGCTAAGCCGCCGCCTACTGGGAGTGAATCTTAGCTTATCAAAATTGCGAACGAAAGATTAGCAAAATTGCGAATAGACACTTCTTAGCAGTTTCTGAGTAGCTCCACACTTACTCGGCATCTGCGATCAGTTCAGTCAGTTTCGTTCCTGGTTTGACGTCACAAACACACCCAGCGTTCGCCCAGACACTCCTCCGTTTCTCCAGCCACTCCCGCGTTTTTCCCAGAAACGGTAGCGTTCTTTCGCACACACCCATAAAACGGCCAGTTTCCGCCCAGAAACACCCACTTCCTGTCAAAGACATTACAATCACCAGAACGAAGAAAAAACCTCGTAATGCCGTGAGTAAAATACCTAAATGCATAGCAAATTTACTTGGCGCAGTCGCACTGCGGACATTGCGCATGCGCATTAGCGACTAATTGCTCCGTTGCGAGAAAAAAATAACGAGCGAACAACTCGGAATGACCCCCATAATTTTGCCCAACTGCTAAAAAATTTTCTGCTGCGATCAACTTGGAATTACCCCCATTATGCAGAAAACTATATTACGCTCAACTTTATGTCTATATCAAGTTTTTTTTATCAATCAGGCAACTGCTATAAATATACATTAGATTATTTTAAGTTTCTGAACTGACTGGAGACATAATAATTACTGAAATAAGAATCTTAATCTAAACAGAGCAGAACAACTAACTCTCAACTAAAGCAATGCTCAGTTAATGGTGATAAGTAAGGGAGGATGGTTATTGATAACCATGGCAGTCAGGGGTGGATTGGGATGGAAAATCAGCACAGGAAATTTATGGGAGCAGCGCAAATGGGGGTGCGGCCTGCTGAGGGAGTGGGGTCTGTTGGGAGGGACGGGATCCCTCCTCATAGGGTCTGATTATAAGCCATTGTGGACTTTCTTGCATTTTTTGCTGCAGTTGTGTCTGAGACCCGGGGGCGGATTGGGAACTAAAAGTGGCCCTACAATATCTTGTAGAAGTGACTCGACATGGGCGGTCATTCTGAGTTGATCGCTCGCAGCCGATTTTCGCAGCGCAGCGATCAGTTAAAAAAAATGGCAAAACTGTGCATGCGTATGCACCGCAATGCGCACGCACGTTGTACGGGTACAAACAGCATCGTTGCTGTGCAATGCTTCTAGCGAAGAATCCATTCGCACAACCGATCGCAAGGAGATTGACAGGGAGAGGGCGTTTATGGGCGTCAACTGACCGTTTTCTGGGAGTGGTAGGGCAAACGCAGGCGTTTGCAGGGCGGGTGTCTGACGTAAATTCCGGGACCAGACAGACTGAAGTGATCGCAAGGGCTGAGTAAGTTCAGAGCTACTCACAAACTGCACAAAACGTTTTTGTCCCGCTCGGCAACACAAGCGTTTGCACACTTGCAAAGCGAAAATACACTCCCCTAGAGGCGGCGACTATCTGATCGCTGCTCTGCAAAAAATAGCTAGCGAGCGATCAACTCGGAATGATGGCCATGGGGGGTCATTCCGAGTTGATCGCTAGCTGAAAATGTTTGCTGCGCAGCGATGAGGCAAAAAAAGGGCACTTCTGCGCATGCATATGCGGCGCAATGCGCATGCGCGATGTACTTTCACAACGACCGATGTGTTTTTACACAAGGTCTAGCAAAGCTTTTCAGTTGCAGTGCTGGCTGCAGAGTGATTGACAGGAAGAGGGCGTTTCTGGGTGGCAACTGACCGTTTTCAGGGAGTGTTTGAAAAAATGCAGGCGTGCCAGGAAAAACGCAGGCGTGGCTGGGAGAACGCAGGGCGTGTTTGTGACGTCAAATCCGGAACTGAACAGTCTGAAGTGATCGCAAGCTAGGAGTAGGTCTGGAGCTACTTAAACCTGCACAATTTTTTTTTGTAGTCTCTCTGCGATTCCGCCTTTTGTTCGCACTTCTGCTAAGCTAAGATACACTCCCAGAGGACGGCGGCTTAGCGTTTGCATGACTGCTAAAACTGCTAGCGAGCGATCAACTCGGAATGACCCCCATGGTCAGCACAAGAGGTATAACAACCTGTGTAACCATGGCAGCATCACTGGATGGCAGAGTTTCTGTACTGCGGATATGGAATAACAGAATAATTGGGTACAATGCAGTGTACTGAGTGCGGTGTGCTGCCTGTCATGTGGGGAGTGGCCAGTGGGACCACATGACAATACACAAAACAGGCGCCACAGAAACACGTTGGCCTACCGGGAATCTTCTTGGTGAGCCCTATGGCCAATCCACCCCTGATGACATTTATATAGGTGAAGCTTGGACACAGCTCAAAGATCAGAAGTTTTATAAACTCCATGGTATTCAATACATTTCCACTTTGTGTTTGAAAATCACTTAGCACTCCCCTTTTCTCTTACGTCCTAGAGGATGCTGGGGTCCACATTAGTACCATGGGGTATAGAAAGGTCCACCAGGAGCCATTGGCACTTTAAGAATTTGAGAGTGTGGGATGGCTCCTCCCTCTATGCCCCTCCTACCAGACTCAGTTTAGAAAATGTGCCCGGAGGAGCCGGTCACAGCTAGGGGAGCTCTCCAGAGCTTTTCTAGTAAAATGTCATTTTAGAATTTTTCATTTTACAGGGAGGCTGCTGGCAACAGCCTCCCTGCAGCGTGGGACTAAGGGGGGGAGTAGTGTCCGCCCTGTGGGTTCTGAGCCACTTACTCCGCAGACAGGACACTGAGCTCCTGAGGAGTCAGATCGTTCCCCGCTGCAGAAGATCGCTCGCCCCAGCAGCATGCCGCCACCCCCTTACAGAGCTGAAGAATCGGTGGCGAGTGAGGCACCGACCCCCCTAGCAAGCAGGGGGTCGGTGTGAAGATGGCGGCAGCAGCGTAGGAGAGCAGTATTAACTACACACCGGAAGGCTCAGCGGTACATGGTGCAGCGCTGTGAGGGGCGCCCTGAGCCAGCGCTACATCCTACACTGGTCCAAAAGCCTGGCGGGGTCCCCGGATCTCAGCCAGCACTCAATCCTCAGGCCAGTATAATCCTATGAAGAGCAGGAAGACAGCACCATTTTGGGGGCGGAGCTTCTCCTCAGAGCGAACCCAGCAGCGTTCAGCGCCATTTTCCTGCCTGCACAGCGCTGATCAGGAGAAACAGGTCCCTCCACAGCAACTCCAGCTATCTGTAAACGGTACCAGGGGGTTGTAAAAGGGAAGGGGGGGGGGAGGGAGGCTGCAATACGACTGTGTATCCTATTAAGGTGCACAGTCAGAGCTGAAAAGGGATCTCCCTTTGGTTAGAAGCGCTCTGTGTGGACTGTGGGTTGACTCCAATCTCTGTGTCTCTCTTTCCATCCTTGGGGGGGGAAACTCTGTCTGACCTCCCCTGTGTGTGTGTGGCGTGTTTGGTGGTCTCCTTTAGCTATGTCCAGGGACACTGTGTCATATGCTGCGGAGGATATATCCCCCCAGGATGATCCCATTCCATGTAATTAGGATAGCACTGGTTTAGCACAGATTTCAGCAAGGGAACCTGAGTGTTTTTTATCTATCAAATCTTGGATTTCTCAGATTTCAGACAGGGTTGCAAGTAATAAATCTGCAACCTAGGTATTACAGAACTCTATGGTAGTATGGCCCGATTCTAGTGCCTCAGGATGTTCCGCCAGGGCCATAACTACGTGTGTGCCAAGAGGGCTTAGCACACAGTGCAGTTTCCCTGGGGGCGCAACGGCCAGCGGCATGTAATGAGTCAAATTGACTCATTACATGCCGCCTCTGTGTGCGCCGTGCGCCGCGCTGGAGGAGAGAGACCAGCGCCGGGTTCAAGGAGGAGGAGGGAGGGGGAGCAGGGAGCCGCAGCAGCGCTATTTGATTGGTAGTAAGCGCCGCTGCAGCATCCCCCTCTCCTTCTGTATTGGCTGCCCGGCGCTGCTATGGATGCTGGGATGCGGTTCCTTCATCCCAGCATCCACAGCAGCGCCAGGCAACCAATACAGAAGGAGAGGGGGATGCTGCAGCGGCGCTTACTACCAATCAAATAGCGCTGCTGCGGCTCCCCCTCCCTCCTCCTCCTTCTCATCTCACACAGCCTGCACCGAGAGGGAGCTGCACGAGGAGCCTGTCAGCGGGAGAAGGTAAGTATGTCTCTCTCTCTCTCTCTCTCTCTCTCTCTCTCTCTCTCTTTCTCTCTCTTTCTCTCTCTCAGGGGGACACCGTCTGCCGCAATGTGTAAAAAGGGGTCCTGGCTGCCGCAATGTATAAAAAGGGGGTCTGGCTGCCGCAATGTGTAAAAAGGGGGCCTGGCTGCCGCAATGTGTAAAATGGGGTCCTGGCTGCCGCAATGTGTAAAAAGGGGGACTGGCTGCCGCAATGTGTAAAATGGGGTCATGGCTGCCGCAATGTGTAAAAAGGGGGGGTTCTGGCTGCCGCAATGTGTAAAATGGGGTCCTGGCTGCCGCAATGTGTAAAATGGGGTCCTGGCTGCCGCAATGTGTAAAAAGGGGGACTGGCTGCCACAATGTATAAAAAGGGGGTCTGGCTGCCGCAATGTGTAAAAAGGGTGCCTGGCTGCCGCAATGTGTAAAGAGGGGGCCTGGCTGCCGCAATGTGTAATGAGGGGGACTGGCTGCCGTAATGTGTAAAAAGGGGGGGTCCTGGCTGCCGCAATGTGTAAAATGGGGTCCTGGCTGCCGCAATGTGTAAAATGGGGTCCTGGCTGCCGCAATGTGTAAAAAGGGGGACTGGCTGCCACAATGTATAAAAAGGGGGTCTGGCTGCCGCAATGTGTAAAAAGGGTGCCTGGCTGCCGCAATGTGTAAAGAGGGGGCCTGGCTGCCGCAATGTGTAAAGAGGGGGACTGGCTGCCGTAATGTGTAAAAAGGGGGACGCTGTCTGCTGTAATGTATAAAAGGGGCTCTACCTGGTGTAGTGGCGCTACTGTGCAGCGTAATTTGAATAATGTAGACTACTGTGTGTCACGAACCGGTCTCTCACCTTTGCGGGTTCTGGGGTTCATCCGTTGCCAGTGCGGTTGCTCGCGGTGCTGTGCGCCCGTGTGGGGACACGGCGTGATCAATGGCACAGGTAATGCAGAGTCTGGGAACTGTGAGTGCGGGGACCAAATGGCCTAAGGCACTGCGGTGTGTCTGCTGTATAGGAGGTGGCCATGTTGGAGACCAAATAGCTATACTGAGCACTTGTGAAAACACCTGTGGGCAGGTGTAAGCCAATCCCGTGCTTGTGCTGCCTTTAAGTAGGCTGGGATTATGTCACTCTGGGCCAGTGCTTTGTTGTATCAAAGCTGTGCTCTAGCTCTGAGCTCTCTCCGTGCATTCCTGTGTGATTCCCGTGGTCCAGATATCGCCTCCGTTCCCAGAGGTCCGTCTGCAGCCTTCACTGCTGAAAGATCCACCGGCTCTCTGCTGTGCTGTCAGTTAATTGCACTCCTATTGGAAATAGTTGGATTCCCAGTGTCCTGCATGAGGTTACCTTGTCAGTCTGCCTATCATTCAAAGTCTGGAGGATTCCGTTTCTCTCAGCTGTTCGTTTGTTCAACTCTGCATTTAACCCATTCATCACCTTGTCTTCTACTACAGTTTCACAGTGATCTCCGGAACCCGCAAGTAACCCAATTCAGTACTTTTTATTTGCTATGTTGTCATTACAAGGATAATTCATCACAGTCTCTCAGTTAACCCTCAAAACTCCATTGCAAATTCTTACAGTTAATTCACCATGTCTGCATTAACCAGTTAAACACAATCTGCAGTTCTGCATCAAAGCTTGTTTATATTTGGACAATCCAACATTTATTCTTCAGCTTGCTTTTGCATATGTTTCCATGAACATTTCTTTTATTTATTTTTGAGTTTTCTCTTGCATATTATTTCTGCCATTCTTGCAATACTTCAGTATAATGATGATTAACAACTAGTCATTTAACTCCTTACTGAATTGTTATTTAATAAATATATGAAGCGGAACTTTCTTTGTCCTCCCTGCTTTCTTCATACCCCAGCACCTACACCTGTGGTTGGTTCCGGGTTAACGGATTCACAAAAACACCCGGGCCTGACACTGTGCACCGTAGTATGAATTGCTGTTATTTTGTGACCACGCCCCTTTCGCGTGAAGCCACGCCCCTATAAATTTTGCGCGCGCCTACGGCGCGCACTGCCCCTGTCTTACATGCGGGGGGGGGCGCCACTGTCGTTTCTTGCACACAGCGCTAAAATGGCTAGTTACGGCACTGTGTTCCGCTATATACCCCCACAAACGTGCGCTTGTTCATGTCACGCAAGATGACACGGATACCGATTCTGACACCACAGACGGTAATGGGGATGTGTTGCGGGGTCTGCCTTTCTTGCAAAGGGGGTGCAATTGATGATAGAGGCTATCAGGGATGTGTTGAATATTAATGATGCCACACCTGAGCAGGTTGAGGAGGCTTTTTTTCACTGAAAATAAGAAAGCCTCGCTAACCTTCCCTGCATCAAAGAAATTAAATGCTATATTTGAGAAAGCATGGGAAAGCCCTGAGAAAAAAATTCCAGATCCCTAAAAGGGTCCAGGTGGCATTCCTTTTCCCTGAGGATAGAAAAAAATGGGAAAACCCGCCAATTGTTGACGCATCTGTGTCCAGACTCTCAAAAAAGGAGGTTTTGCCTGTTTCGGGATCTACCGCCTTAAAGGAGACGGCTGATCGCAAAATTGACAATACACTTAAATCAATCTACACCGCTTCGGGGGCCATATTACGTCCCACTATTGCTAGTGCATGGATTGCAAAAGCTATAATAAAGTGGTCAGGCACCTTACTTGAGGATTTGGATACGATGGATAAGGGTGATGTTGAATTGTTTTTGCGCAACATTCACGATTCAGCAGGTTTTATGGTAGAATCCATGAAAGACCTGGGTTCCATGGCTGCGGGAATCTCTTCCATGTCTGTTTCAGCTCGTCGGGGACTGTGGCTGCGCCAGTGGTCGGCCGATGCGGAATCCAGGAAAAGCGTGGAGTCCCTGCCCTACAAAGGTCAGGCTCTCTTTGGGGAAGCTTTGGATGCGTGGATATCCACGGCTACAGTGGGTAAGTCTCCGTTTCTTCCCTCAGCTGCACCTGCTCCAAAGAAATCCTTTTCTTCATCAGCATCACAGTCCTTTCGGCCTAATAAGCCTAGAAAGGCCAAACCGTCCAATACCTTCTTTAGGGGAGGTCGAGTTAAATCCAGGAAACCTGCGGCCACAGGTTCCCAGGAACAAAAGCCTGTTTCAAGTACGCCAAAGTCCTCCGGTGGACCGCACGGCCTGGAGGTGGGGCCAGTGGGAGCGAGACTCAGACAGTTCAGTCACGTCTGGGTATCGTCCGGCCTGGATCCCTGGGTGATAGATATTGTGTGCCAGGGTTACAGGCTGGAATTTCAAAATCTCCCTCCTCACCGATTTTTCAAATCAGGCTTGCCAGTTCTACTGGCAGACAGAACTGTCCTACAAGAGGCTGTCCAGAAGTTGGTGGAGGCACAGGTCATTGTGCCAGTTTCTCCTTATCTGCAAACCACCTTTTGTGGTACCGTAAATGGATGGTTCGGTCAGGCCCATTCTGAACCTAAAATCACTGAACCCCTTTCTAAAGGAGTTCAAGTTCAAAATGGAGTCTCTCCGGGCGGTGATATCAGGTTTGGAAGAGGGGGAATTCCTGGTGTCCCTGGATATCAAGGATGCCACTTACAATCCGATTTGGCTGCTGCATCAGGCTTATCTCCGTTTCGCATTACTGGACTATCATTTCCAGTTCCAGGCCCTGCCATTCGGCCTCTCAACAGCACCAAGGGTGTTCACCAAGGTGATGGCAGAGATGATGGTTCTCCTCAGCAAACAAGGGGTCAACATCATTCCATATCTGGACAATCTGCTAATAAAGGCATCGTCCAAGGAGAGGCTGTTGCAGTCCATTGTTCTCACAATCCAACTACTCAGACTCCACGGTTGGATTCTGAACCTTCCAAAATCACATTTGGAACCAACCCAGAGGTTGTCCTTTCCTCGACACAGAAGTGCAGAGGGTGTTTCTCACGCAGGAAAAGGCGTTGGTGATACAAACAATGGTCCGGGATGTCCTGAAGCCAGCCCGTGTGTCGGTTCATCAATGCATTCGCCTTATGGGAAAGATGGTGGCCTCTTACGAGGCTTTCCAGTACGGGAGGTTCCATGCTCGGGCCTTCCAACTGGATCTCCTGGACAAGTGGTCAGGATCTCATCTCCACATGCACCAGAGAATTCGTCTGTCGCCAAAGGCCAGGATTTCACTCCCCTGGTGGCTCCAATTGCCTCACCTTCTAGAGGGCTGCAGGTTCGGGATTCAGGACGTGGGTCCTGCTAACCACGGATGCGGGCCTCCGGGGGTGGGGTGCAGTCACTCAGGGGGAAACGTTCCAAGGAAGGTGGTCAAGTCTGGAGGCCGGCCTGCCGATCAACCTCCTGGAACTAAGAGCCGTCTACAACGTTCTTCTTCAGGCGGCCCATCTTCTAAAAAATTGGGCCATACAAGTACAGTCGGATAATGTAACGACGGTGGTTTACATAAACCGACAGGGCGGAACGAAGAGCAGAGCTGCAATGGCAGAGGTAACAAGAATCATCCTCTGGGCAGAAAGACACGTGTTGGTGCTCTCAGCAATCTTTATTCCGGGAGTGGACAACTGGGAAGCAGACTTCCTCAGCAGGAACGCTCTCCATCCAGGGGAGTGGGGCCTCCATCCGGAGGTGTTCAAGGAAATAACAGACCTTTGGGGGTTACCCCAAATAGACATGATGGCCTCTCGTCTCAACAAGAAGCTTCAACACGATTGTTCCAGTTCGAGGGACCCACAAGCAGTGGCAGTGGACGCCCTGGTGTCTCCGTGGGTGTTCCAGTCAGTGTACGTGTTTCCACCACTTCCACTCATTCCAAGAGTTCTAAAGCTTGTAAGGAGGACAAGAGTTCAAGCGATCCTCATTGCTCCAGACTGGCCAAGGCGGGCTTGGTACGCGGAACTTCTGAATCTCTTACAGGAATAACCAAGGCCTCTTCCTCTTCAGGAGGACCTGCTACAGCAGGGGCCGTTTGCCTATCAAGACTTACCGCAGCTATGTTTGACGGCATGGAAGTTGAGCGCCTGATACTTGCTCGGAAGGGCATTCCGAAGGTCATTCCTACCCTGATACAGGCTAGGAAAGGGGGTAACGTCTAAACATTACCATCGTATTTGGAAGCAATATGTCTCTTGGTGTGAATCCAAGAAATTTCCTGCGGTGGAGTTTTAACTGGGACATTTTCTCCTCTTCCTGCAAGCAGGTGTGGATATGGGTCTGCGGTTGGGATCTGTGAAGGTCCAGATTTCGGCCCTGTCCTGAGGTTCAGACCTTTTTGAAGGGAGTTCTGCACATCCAACCTCCCTTTGTACCGCCTACGGCGCCTTGGGACCTTTACTGTGGTGTTGCAGTTTCTCCAGTCGGACTGGCTTGGGCCTCTACAGGAGGTTGAGGTCAAATTTCTTACATGGAAGGCTGTCACGTTGTTGGCCTCTGCTTCTGCTAGACGTGTGTCAGAATTGGGGGCTTTGTCCTGTAAAAGCCCTTACTTGATCTTCCATGAAGATAGAGCTGAGCTCAGAACACGTCAGCAGTTTCTTCCGAAGGTTGTCTCAGCATTTCATATCAACCAACCTATTATGGTGCCATTGGCTACTGACTCCTCAATTTCATCAAGGTCCTTGGATGTTGTGCGGGCTTTGAAAATCTATGTGAAGAGGACTGCTCGTCACAGGAAATTGGACTCTCTGTTTGTCCTGTATGATCCCAAAACAATTGGGTGTCTTGCTTCAAAGCAGACTATATCTTGCTGGATTAGATTCACTATCCAGCATGCATATTTTTTGGCAGGATTGCCATGTCCAAAATCTGTTAAGGTCCACACTACTCGTAAGGTGGGGTCTTCCTGGGCGGCTGCCCGGGGTGGCTCGACGTTACAACTTTGCCGAGCGGCAACTTGGTCTGGGTCGAACACGTTTGCTAAGTGCTACAAGTTCTATACTTTGGCCTCTGATCTGAAGTTCAGTCAATCAGTTCTGCATGAGCCTCCGCGCTCTCCCTCCCGTTCTGGGAGCTTTGGTACATCCCCATGGTACTAATGTGGACCCCATCATCCTCTAGGACATAAAAGAAAATAGGATTTTGGTTACCTACCGGTAAATCCTTTTCTAGTCCGTAGAGGATGCTGGGCGCCCGCCCAGCGCTTTGTTTTCCTGCAGTCGTTATCTGGTTCAGTAGAACTTTGTTTAGTTATGTACTGCAATGTTACTTGGTAAGTAATGTTTCAGCAGTTGCTGAGTTTTTCAAGCTAGTTAGCTTGATGTGCCTTGTATGTGTGAGCTGGTATGAATCTCGCCACTATCTGTGTTAAATCCTTCTCTCAAAGATGTCCGTCTCCTCGGGCACAGTTTCTGGACTGAGTCTGGTAGGAGGGGCATAGAGGGAGGAGCCAGCCCACACTCTCAAACTCTTAAAGTGCCAATGGCTCCTGGTGGACCCGTCTATACCCCATGGTACTAATGTGGACCCCACCATCCTCTACGGACTACGAGAAAAGGATTTACCGGTAGGTAACCAAAATCCTATTTTTTTCTATCACCTCTTTAAAATTCACAAAATATCTCATTCACCTCCCAGATCATCCTATTATATTTGGTATACTTTCCCTAACTATAAAATAACTTTTTTGCAGCCTTGGCAACTTCTCCACTGGCTCACTTCTCCACTTTTATCACTGCTTGGTAAATCTCCTAAGTCCGGCTCTCCCGCTACTTGCTGTACACGGGGGGTGATTCAGACCTGATCGCACGCAGGCGTTTTTTTGCAGTGCTGAGATCAGGTAGTTGCCACCTACAGGGAGAGGGGGTAATCGCTGTGCTGGGTTGCGATCGCTTGTGCAGAGAGCTGCATAGTCTCTGCACAACTCAGGACTTGCTCAGCCGCTGCGATGATCCAAGGAGCAAGGAGCTGACGTCAGGAATCCTCCTTTCAAACGGCTGGGCACACCTGCATTTTTCTGCACACTCCCTAGAAACGGTCAGTTGACACCCACAAACGGCCTCTTCCTGTCAATCTTCTTGCGATCGCCCGTGCGATCGCTTTCTTAGTTAAATCCGTCACTGTCCGGTGATCCCCGTCGCCGGCGGCCGACGTGTCTGTGCATTGCGGCGCATATGCAGGCGCAGTTCAGACCTGATCGCACCGCTGCAAAAAAAGCTAGTGTTGGATGTGAAACAAAAACCATTACCTGTTTTATACTTTATATGCAAAGTTACATCTTCTAATAACCATACAGTTGTTTCTGGATTGTAGACTCTTTCCACAATATAATGTACCTGCAAAGAACTACTTACCATCTGTCAGTTGACTGGTTATAGGAGTTCTGGGCTGATATGAGACTTGTAGTTCCTATATTTTTTTTATATGCCATTCCTTTTTCTTACATATATGGTAGTTGGATGCTATTTACGCTGTACTCTATAGAGGAGTTTTAATCAGGGACGTGCGGTGAGCAAAATAGCTCAGGAGGCACTGTCTAGCACCAGAGCCAGATTTACATGCAATATATGAGCCAAAACGTACATCTGGGCATTGGCCCTCATTCCGAGTTGTTCGCTTTTAGCAGCATTGCACACGCTAGGCCGCCGCCCTCTGGGAGTGTATCTTATCTTAGCAGAATAGCGAACGAAAGAGTAGCAAAAGTGCTACTAAAAAAATTCATGCAGTTTCTGAGTAGCTCCAGACCTACTCCTAGATTGCGATCACCTCAGTCCGTTTAGTTCCTGGTTTGACGTCACAAACACGCCTTGGGTTCGGCCAGCCACTCCCCCGTTTCTCCAGCCACTCCTGCGTTTTAGCCTGACACACCTGCGTTTTTTAGCAAACTCCTCAAACGCTCAGTTACCACCCAGAAACGCCCCTTTCCTGTCAATCACTCACCGATCAGCAGTGTGTGTGTACAATGCACATGCGCATTTTCGGATTCTCCCGTATGGCTCGGTTAACCCGAGCGCGCCCGAACGTCATCATCCCGCTGTCGGATTCTCGCGAGATTCGGATTCTATATAAGCAGCCGCGCGTCGCCCCCATTTTCACTCGTGCATTGGAAATGTTAGGGAGAGGACGTGGCTGGCGTCCTCTCCGTTTATTAATCTTGATGCAAAAATATTTGTGCTTATTCCTTCATTGTGGGGACTGGGGAGCAGCTGTATTATATAGGAGGAGTACAGTGCAGAGTTTTGCTGACAGTGACCACCAGTATACGTTGTCTGCCTGAAAAACACCCCATATCTGTGCTCAGTGTGCTGCATATATCTGTGCTCACACTGCTTAATTGTGGGGACTGGGGAGCAGCTGTATTATATAGGAGTACAGTGCAGAGTTTTGCTGACCAGTGACCACCAGTATACGTTGTCTGCCTGAAAAACACCCCATATCTGTGCTCAGTGTGCTGCATATATCTGTGCTCACACTGCGGCACTGGGGACCACCAGTATATTATATAGGAGGAGTACAGTGCAGAGTTTTGCTGACCAGTGACCACCAGTATACGTTGTCTGCCTGAAAAACACTCCATATCTGTGCTCAGTGTGCTGCATATATCTGTGCTCACACTGCTTTATTGTGGGCACTGGGGACCACCAGTATATTATATAGGAGGAGTACAGTGCAGAGTTTTGCTGACCAGTGACCACCAGTATACGGTAAACAAAAAAAAAATGGAGAATCCCTGCTATGTGGCGCTAAAACAGATCAGAGCTGCCCTAGGTGGTCTACCTTCCTAGATGTCACCAAACATCTGAATACATATACAGATACCCAAAAGAAAAAATTTTGGAAGGTGTGCCGCCCTGGGCGCTTAAATATAGTGAAATAATACAATATAGTGCAGTCACTTATTAAAAAAAAAACTTCAGTGTTGTTCCATGTGTTGATGATTTGCTTGAGTTCAATTTCCAGAACGATGCAGTGCATGAAATAAAGAAAAAAATATATATAGTGTAAACACAGTTTCAAATGAACAAAGGTTTCTGCGTGATTATATAACGTGATCTGGTATTGTGAGTGATATAATATCCAAGATTTAGCCAAGGCGTACCCCACTCACTATGTGAAAAATGCAGTATAAGCACATCAAGGTATCTTTGATCAAGGAAGAATGGCGTACCCAACTCACAATGTCACAAATGGTTTGAAGCTCATCAAGGTATCTTTCTTGTGGAATTGGGACCTTTGTCTTCTGACCCAAGTTGTTTTAATCCACGTGTACCCAAAACAAGAAACAATTCTCCAATGTGTAGTAATGCTTTCAAAACCATGTAAAGTACATACTAACTGCAACAACCACGTACTTTTTTTAAATTGATATTTTAGAGGAAATAAGCGTACCCCACTCACAAAAATGGAGTAATTTCTGTACACATCAAGGTATCTTTAACTACATCAAGGTATCTTGTATTCAAGAGTATAGAATGCGTACCCTACTCACAGAATCATGCGAGGTTTGCAAAGCCCATCAAGGTTTCTTTGATTTTCAATCTCCTCTCAAGAAAAAAAGGGCTGGATGTTTCTTAAAAACCATAAAAATTTTATTGTACAAAAACCCCAATCGGTAGGGGAAAGTTCCAGTGATACAATAAGTGCAATAAGAATGCCAAACAAAACTAAAAACAATTAAAAGCATGAACCATCCATGCTGAAACTCTGGAGGTATTTCTCCAAAAAACAATAATATTTCCTCAAGAGATTGGAAAAAAAAAAGGCTGGCTGTCCACACTCCTGTTTGTCAGACTGACAAACAGGAGTGTGGACAGCCAGCCTTTTTTTTTTTTTTTCCATCCATCCATCCAAGATATACTGCTGAACTCTGGATCAGGTAATCTCTTGAGGAAATATTATTGTTTTTTGGAGAAATACCTCCAGAGTTTCAGCATGGATGGTTCATGCTTTTAATTGTTTTTAGTTTTGTTTGGCATTCTTATTGCACTTATTGTATCACTGGAACTTTCCCCTACCGATTGGGGTTTTTGTACAATAAAATTTTTATGGTTTTTAAGAAACATCCAGCCCTTTTTTTCTTGAGAGGAGATTGAAAATCAAAGAAACCTTGATGGGCTTTGCAAACCTCGCATGATTCTGTGAGTAGGGTACGCATTCTATACTCTTGAATACAAGATACCTTGATGTAGTTAAAGATACCTTGATGTGTACAGAAATTACTCCATTTTTGTGAGTGGGGTACGCTTATTTCCTCTAAAATATCAATTTAAAAAAAGTACGTGGTTGTTGCAGTTAGTATGTACTTTACATGGTTTTGAAAGCATTACTACACATTGGAGAATTGTTTCTTGTTTTGGGTACACGTGGATTAAAACAACTTGGGTCAGAAGACAAAGGTCCCAATTCCACAAGAAAGATACCTTGATGAGCTTCAAACCATTTGTGACATTGGCGTACCCAACTCACATTCTTCCTTGATCAAAGATACCTTGATGTGCTTATACTGCATTTTTCACATAGTGAGTGGGGTACGCCTTGGCTAAATCTTGGATATTATATCACTCACAATACCAGATCACGTTATATAATCACGCAGAAACCTTTGTTCATTTGAAACTGTGTTACACTATATATATTTTTTTCTTTATTTCATGCACTGCATCGTTCTGGAAATTGAACTCAAGCAAATCATCAACACATGGAACAACACTGAAGTTTTTTTTTTGAATAAGTGACTGCACTATATTGTATTATTTCACTATATTTAAGCGCCCAGGGCGGCACACCTTCCAAAATTTTTTCTTTTGGGCACCAGTATACGTTGTCTGCCTGAAAAACACTCCATATCTGTGCTCAGTGTGCTGCATATATCTGTGCTCACACTGGTTTATTGTGGGCACTGGGGACCACCAGTATATTATATAGGAGGAGTACAGTGCAGAGTTTTGCTGACCAGTGACCACCAGTATACGTTGTCTGCCTGAAAAACACTCCATATCTATGCTCAGTGTGCTGCATATATCTGTGCTCACACTGCTTTATTGTGGGCACTGGGGACCACCAGTATATTATATAGGAGGAGTACAGTGCAGAGTTTTGCTGACCAGTAACCACCAGTATACGCTGTCTGCCTGAAAAACACTCCATATCTGTGCTCAGTGTGCTGCATATATCTGTGCTCACACTGCTTAATTGTGGGGACTGGGGAGCAGCTGTATTATATAGGAGGAGTACAGTGCAGAGTTTTGCTGACAGTGACCACCAGTATACGTTGTCTGCCTGAAAAACACTCCATGGGGTATATTTACTAAAATTCGTATTTTTCCGAATGAGGTTAAAGTTCAAACACGAATGACATTCGAAAGTGTAAATTTGCAACTTTTTGAATTTATTACGACTAATTTACTAAGCTGTCGTATTCTGCATTTTCGTATTTACCGATGTCGATGTCATTCGTATTTTTTGGCAGTGTTTTACGGGAGTGAATTGTAAAACACTGCCGACTTTAACACAATGAATCTCGGCCGGATCTGTGAGATCCGTGCTGGGCTTCATTGTGCACCTTTCGTAAAAAATAAAACATTGTTAAAATTTAAAAAAAAAATGCGTGGGGTCCCCCCTCCTAAGCAAAACCAGCCTCTGGCTCTTTGAGCCGGTCCTGGTTGAAAAAATATGGGGGAAAAAGTGACAGGGGTTCCCCCATATTTAATCAACCAGCACCGGGCTCTGTGCCTGGTCCTGGTTCCAAAAATACGGGGGACAAAAAGCGTAGGGGTCCCCCCGTATTTCTGAAACCAGCACCGGGCTCCACTAGCCAGATACATAATGCCACAGCCGGGGGACACTTTAATATTGGTCCCTGCGGCCCTGGCATTACATACCCAACTAGTCACCCCTGGCCGGGGTACCCTGGAGGAGTGAGGACCCCTTCAAACAAGGGTTCCCCCCCCCTCCAGCCACCCAAGGGCCAGGGGTGAAGCCCGAGGCTGTCCCCCCCATCCAAGGGCGGCGGATGGGGGGCTGATAGCCTTTTTGTCAAAATGTGAATATTGTTTTTAGTAGCGGTACTACAAGTCCCAGCAAGCCTCCCCCGCAAGCTGGTACTTGGAGAACCACAAGTACCAGCATGCGGAGGAAAACCGGGACCGTGACCACCAGTATACGTTGTCTGCCTGAAAAACACTCCATATCTGTGCTCAGTGTGCTGCATATATCTGTGCTCACACTGCTTTATTGTGGGCACTGGGGACCACCAGTATATTATATAGGAGGAGTACAGTGCAGAGTTTTGCTGACAGTGACCACCAGTATATATAGCAGTATGGTACGGAAGGCCACTGCTCTACCTACCTATGTGTCGTCAAGTATACCATCCATCCATACCTGTGATGCATTTCAGTTGTGCGCAGTATATATAGTAGTAGGCCATTGCTATTGATACTGGCATATAATTCCACACATTAAAAAATGGAGAACAAAAATGTGGAGGTTAAAATAGGGAAAGATCAAGATCCACTTCCACCTCATGCTGAAGCTGCTGCCACTAGTCATGGCCGAGACGATGAAATGCCATCAACGTCGTCTGCCAAAGCCGATGCCCAATGTCATAGTAGAGAGCATGTAAAATCCCAAAAACAAAAGTTCAGTAAAATGACCCAAAAATCAAAATTGAAAGCGTCTGATGAGAAGCGTAAACTTGCCAATATGCCATTTACGACACGGAGTGGCAAGTAACGGCTGAGGCCCTGGCCTATGTTCATGGCTAGTGGTTCAGATTCACATGAGGATGGAAGCACTCGTCCTCTCGCTAGAAAAATGAAAAGGCTTAAGCTGGCAAAAGCACAGCAAAGAACTGTGCGTTCTTCTAAATCACAAATCCCCAAGGAGAGTCCAATTGTGTCGGTTGCGATGCCTGACCTTCCCAACACTGGACGGGAAGAGCTTGCGCCTTCCACCATTTGCACGCCCCCTGCAAGTGCTGGAAGGAGCACCCGCAGTCCAGTTCCTGATAGTCAAATTGAAGATGTCACTGTTGAAGTACACCAGGATGAGGATATTGGTGTTGCTGGCGCTGGGGAGGAAATTGACAAGGAGGATTCTGATGGTGAGGTGGTTTGTTTAAGTCAGGCACCCGGGGAGACACCTGTTGTCTGTGGGACGAATATGGCCATTGACATGCCTGGTCAAAATACAAAAAAAATCACCTCTTTGGTGTGGAATTATTTCAACACAAATGCGGACAACAGGTGTCAAGCCGTGTGTTGCCTTTGTCAAGCTGTAATAAGTAGGGGTAAGGACGTTAACCACCTAGGAACATCCTCCCTTATACGTCACCTGGTCCGCATTCATCAGAAGTCAGTGACAAGTTCAAAAACTTTGGATGACAGCGGAAGCAGTCCACTGACCACTAAATCCCTTCCTCTTGTAACCAAGCTCCTGCAAACCACACCACCAACTCCCTCAGTGTCAATTTCCACCTTACACAGGAAAGCCAATAGTCCTGCAGGCCATGTCACTGGCAAGTCTGACGAGTCCTCTCCTGCCTGGGATTCCTCCGATGCATCCTTGAGTGTAACGCCTACTGCTGCTGGCGCTGCTGTTGTTGCTGGGAGCCGATCGGCATCCCAGAGGGGAAGTCGGAAGTCGGAAGACCACTTGTACTACTTCCAGTAAGCAATTGACTGTCCAACAGTCCTTTGCGAGGAAGATGAAATATCACAGCAGTCATCCTGCTGCAAAGCGGATAACTCAGGTCTTGTCAGCCTGGGTGGTGAGAAACGTGGTTCCGGTATCCACCGTTAATCAGAGGCAACTAGAGACTTGATTGAGGTACTGTGTCCCCGGTACCAAATACCATCTAGGTTCCATTTCTCTAGGCAGGCGATACCGAAAATGTACACAGACGTCAGAAAAAGAGTCACCAGTGTCCTAAAAAATGCAGTTGTACCCAATGTCCACTTAACCACGGACATGTGGACAAGTGGAGCAGGGCAGACTCAGGACTATATGACTGTGACAGCCCACTGGGTAGATGTATTGCCTCCCGCAGCAAGAACAGCAGCGGCGGCACCAGTAGCAGCATCTCGCAAACGCCAACTCGTTCCTAGGCAGGCTACGCTTTGTATCACCGCTTTCCATAAGAGGCACACAGCTGACAACCTCTTACGGAAACTGAGGAACATCATCGCAGAATGGCTTACCCCAATTGGACTCTCCTGGGGATTTGTGACATCGGACAACGCCAGCAATATTGTGCGTGCATTACATCTGGGCAAATTCCAGCACGTCCCATGTTTTGCACATACATTGAATTTGGTGGTGCAGAATTATTTAAAAAACGACAGGGGCGTGCAAGAGATGCTGTCAGTGGCCCGAAGAATTGCGGGCCACTTTCGGCATTCAGCCACCGTGTGCCGAAGACTGGAGCACCACCAAACAGTCCTGAACCTGCCCTGCCATCATCTGAAGCAAGAGGTGGTAACGAGGTGGAATTCAACCCTCTATATGCTTCAGAGGATGGAGGAGCAGCAAAAGGCCATTCAAGCCTATACATCTGCCCACGATATAGGCAAAGGAGGGGGAATGCACCTGTCTCAAGCGCAGTGGAGAATGATTTCAACGTTGTGCAAGGTTCTGCAACCCTTTGAACTTGCCACACATGAAGTCAATTCAGAACCTGCCAGCCTGAGTCAGGTCATTCCCCTCATCAGGCTTTTGCAGAAGAAGCTGGAGACATTGAAGGAGGAGCTAAAACAGAGCGATTCCGCTAGGCATGTGGGACTTGTGGATGGAGCCCTTAAAATTCGCTTAACCAGGATTCACGGGTGGTCAATCTGTTGAAATCAGAGCACTACATTTTGGCCACCGTGCTCGATCCTAGATTTAAAACCTACGTTGTATCACTCTTTCCGGCATCCAAGTCTGCAGAGGTTCAAAGACCTGCTGGTGAGAAAATTGGCAAGTCAAGCGGAACGTGACCCGTCAACAGCTCCTCCTTCACATTCTCCCGCAACTGGGGGTGCGAGGAAAAGGCTAAGAATTCCGAGCCCACCCGCTGGCGGTGATGCAGGGCAGTCTGGAGCGAGTGCTGACATCTGGTCCCGACTGAAGGACCTGGCAACGATTACTGACATGTCGTCTACTGTCACTGCATATGATTCTGTCACCATTGAAAGAATGGTGGAGGATTATATGAGTGACCGCATCCAAGTAGGCACGTCAGACAGTCCGTACGTATACTGGCAGGAAAAAGAGGCAATTTGGAGGCCCTTGCACAAACTGGCTGTATTTTAACTGAGTTGCCCACCCTCCAGTGTGTACTCCGAAAGAGTGTTTAGTGCAGCCGCTCACCTTGTCAGCAATCAGCGTACGAGGTTACTTCCAGAAAATGTGGAGAAGATGATGTTCATCAAAATGAATTATAATCAATTCCTCCGTGGAGACATTCACCAGCAATTGCCTCCAGAAAGTACACAGGGACCTGAGATGGTGGATTCCAGTGGGGACGAATTAATAATCTGTGAGTAGGGGGATGTACACAGTGAAAGGGGTGAGGAATTCGGAGGATGATGATGAGGTGGACATCTTGCTTCTGTAGAGCCAGTTTGTGCAAGGAGAGATTGATTGCTTCTTTTTTGGTGGGGGCCCAAACCAACCAGTCATTTCAGTCACAGTCGTGTGGCAGACCCTGTCGCTGAAATGATGGGTTCGTTAAAGTGTGCATGTCCTGTTTATACAACATAAGGGTGGGTGGGAGGTACCAAAGACAATTCCATCTTGCACCTCTTTTTTCTTTCATTTTTCTTTGCATCATGTGCTGTTTGGGGACAATTTTTTTGAAGTGCCATCCTGCCTGACACTGCAGTGCCACTCCTAGATGGGCCAGGTGTTTGTGTTGGCCACTTGTGTCGCTTAGCTTAGCCATCCAGCGACCTTGGTGCACCTCTTTTTTTTCTTTGCATCATGTGCTGTTTGGGGACAATTTCTTTGAAGTGCCATCCTGCCTGACACTGCAGTGCCATTCCTAGATGGGCCAGGTGTTTGTGTCGGTCACTTGTGTCGCCTAGCTTAGTCACACAGCGACCTTGGTGCGCCTCTTTTTTTCTTTGCATCATGTGCTGTTTGGGGACTATTTTTTTGAAGTGCCATCCTGTCTGACACTGCAGTGCCACTCCTAGATGGGCCAGTGTTTGTGTCGGCCACTTGTGTCGCTTAGCTTAGCCATCCAGCGACCTCGGTGCAAATTTTAGGACTAAAAATAATATTGTGAGGTGTGAGGTGTTCAGAATAGACTGAAAATGAGTGGAAATTATGGTTATTGTGGTTAATAATACTATGGGATCAAAATGACCCCCAAATTCTATGATTTAAGCTGTTTTTGAGTGTTTTTTGTAAAAAAAACACCCGAATCAAAAACACACCTGAATCCGACAAAAAAATTTCAGGGAGGTTTTGCCAAAACGCGTCCGAATCCAAAACACGGCCGCGGACCCGAATCCAAAACCAAAACACAAAACCCGAAATTTTTTTCCGGTGCACATCACTAGTTTTAATTGTATTGATGTTGCGTTTTTAGATTATTCTTGCTGTAGATTAATTTTAATAAAATAATAAGTTTTTTAAGCCAATTCCATGTGTTAGTAATTTCTGCCATTTTTATTTTTTCATATAGCCTTGTAATATATTGCTCTTTATATACAGCACCTACAGGAAATGCGAGTGTGTTTGTGAGCTCTGGGCAACCTGCCACAAAACCGCCACAAGTAATGTGCATGCCCTAAAAATAGTTCTCATTCATGTTTTTCCAAAGCTCTGTTCAATGTGAGTGAATACTTATGGGTGTCAGCCCTAACTATATTTTGTAATTGGTTATACAAACATCATATCTTTGTAGACTAGAACACATATAAAATTGTCAGTCTGGTATAGAGAAACGACACTGCTCAGGCTAAAATTAATATATTTCCTATAAATAACTTTATTAAAGTAAAAGCTAAAATATATAACCACATATTTGCTGGTAGAATCTGGACTTGGATTCCAAAACCAGTAAACACTGTACCATAGAAACACCGAAGCATATAATTTGACAGCAGATAAGAACCACTTGGCCCATCTAGTCTGTCCCTTTTTTTAACCTTTTGATAATCTCAACCCTATTTGTAAAGATATTCACATGCCTATCCCAAGCATGTTTAAATTGCTCTACTGACTTAGCCTCTACCACCTCCGATGGGAGGCCATTCCACTTGTCCACTACCCTTTCTGTGAAGTAATTTTCCCCCATCAAGTAGTATTCTTTCAAGGGGATCAGTACGAGATCCTGCCAGACGGGATCCTTGCGGTCGGAACACCGACCAGCACAATCCCAACAGGGGGGCGAGCGCAACGCAGCTCCTTGTGGGCTCGCTGCGCTCACCACGCTGCGGGCACTAATATATTCTCCCTCTATGGGTGTTGTCGACACCCACAGAGGGAGAATATGTCGGGATTGTGGTGGTCGGGATCCCGGTGTCGATATTCCGACTGCCGTGGTCCCGTCCGGCGGGATCTTGACCGCATCTCCTTTCAAGAATGGTGACAATCTACTTTGTCAGTAATACGAGTCATGGACATGAAAAGTGCTTACTGGAACAGTATTGAACAGTGCTATGGTATAAATTCTTAATCAGTATCATTAGCGTGGAGCCATTTTATGGATAACTGCCAGCTATTGTGTAAATAACATGCTGTGGTTTCAATATATCCATGATACAGACTGAATTTATAGATCAAAGTGTTATGGCAGCTAAAATTCATTTTTAACCAATGTCTCCCTAATTAATTGAGCCATTTCTGGTAGTATGAATGGCATTCCATAATGCATCCTAAAAACACAGCAAATAGGTTTACCAAACATATTAAACCTGTGGTTGGTGATCATTACGGGATAATTTAAACCTATTGGACTTCAGTTAGCTAATACAATAGTTTGCCTAAAGATTAAAGACAAAATAACATGATGAGAATCAGCTATTTTTTCCTATCTCCAGTATTGCACATCTTATATAAAAAGGTCACCGGTTACCTACACAGGCATTCATTTCACTGAGATAGAAGGCACTGTAAGGTACAGTACACTTGTGATGCTGATTGTGGCAAAAAAGCCGCCTGCCTTCTGCCATGAGTTAAGCGGTTAGAATATAGGGGGTCATTCCGAGTTGATCGCTAGCTGCCGTTGTTTGCAGCGCAGTGATCAGGCTAAAAATTGGCATTTCTGCGCTTGCGTATAGACCGCAATGCGCACGCGTGACGTACGGGTACAAAGGTCTTTGTGGTTTTGCACAGGTTCTAGCAACGTTTTCATTTGCACTGGCGGCCGCAAGAAGATTGACAGGAAGGGGGCATTTCTGGGTGTCAACTGACCGTTTTAGGGAGTGCTTAGAAAAACGCAAGCGTGCCAGGGAAAACTCAGGCGTGGCTGGCCGAACGCTGGGCGGGTGTGTGACGTCACAATCCAACCCACCAACGTTAAAATCAATGCACAAGAATAGTAACTACAGGGCTGGTCTTGTTTTGCACAAAATGTGTTTGCAGGCGCTCTGCTGCACAGGCGTTCACACTTCTGCAAAGCGAAAATACACTCCCCAGTGGGCAGCGACAATGTGTTTGCACGGCTGCTAAAAACTGCTAGCGAGCGATCAACTCGGAATGACCACCATAATTCGTATACCGCATGTGATAAGTAGCAGGAATATCTGACACAAATGAAAGTGCCCCATCTATTGGATATGTGAATTACAATTAATTCTAAACAGATTTCTTTTGGAACTAGCTGAAGTACTCTGTGTTGCCCAAGTGTACATTTTCCAGTTATTTTTATTTATTAACAGTTTCTTATATAGCGCAGCAAATTCCGTTGCGCTTTACAATTGGAAATAACAGTGATATAACAAACTGGGTGATAACAAACAGTCATAGAGGTAGGAAGGCCCTGCTCGCAAGCTTACAATCTATAGGGAAATAGGCATGTATACACAAGGAAAGGTGCTATCTATTGCATAGTTGTCCGCCAGATTGCAAAGGTTCTTGGTGGGCTGTATGATATGGTCACACAGCAATGATGAACCGGGTACGAGAGGAAGGGAAAGTGGCTTGCAGCTGCAGTCACCGTTATGCCCCTCCCCCTCGAGGCAAAATGCCACGATTCACGGGTCAGTCGAAAGGGGGCTAGGCCAAATGTCATGATTTTAATGGCATTGTTTCATATTGGCCCCGCACCCTCCCAACTGACCTGAGAATTGTGGCATTTTGCCACATGGGATAGGGCTTAAAAAAGACAGTGCTCCCTCTCCTTATCTGTCAGGGGGGGTTTCTGGGTACTCAGAAACACCCTGTGTGCACCACTGTGACAGGTCGCATAAGATAAAACCACGTCAAGGAAAGCCCAGTGTGGTCTGGTAGGATCTGATGTGACCATGCCAGGCAAGTGGTTAAAGTTTTTATCCAAATCCATCCAGTGGAAGGCCCAGAACAGTCTCACTGGGTCAAAATTATTATTGATCTTTACTAAAAGGACTGCTTTTAACAGCACTAGAGGAGAGATCTGTGGATGCCGCCAAGCCGCCGACAGGCAAATGGAAGACCACACACAGAGGGAACCAGCCGCCAGCACTATAATAGACAGCCGCGCTGTGAGAGAAGCCGCTGATATAGGAAGCCCCAGCCGCCAGCGCTACAGCAGACAGCCAGAAGAGAAGCCGCTGACACAAGAATCCTTTCAGACAACATTGCAGGTACTTTTAGATAGGGACAGCTAGTAAATAAATAAGTACCCACTGTTCCACTCAAATAGGCATAATGGGAAACCCCTCCTCATAATGGATTACAACTATTCCAAACCATTCTTTTTCCATACAGGTTTTGCATTTACACATATAATCAAGCGCCCCAAAACAAATTTTACAATTATAATTCACCCCCTTTTTCAAGAGCTGCTTCTCCATAAAACATCACCAGCACAGTTAAATACCATTTAACATAGTAATGTACCTTATTCTTGTTATGACACACATTAGTGCACCTTATACACAAAGCCCACAGTAGTAGCACCCCAAATACACATAATGCCCACAGCAATAGTGCCCCTTATACAATGCCCCCAGTAATAGTGCCCCTTATTCAATGCCCTCAGTAGTAGTGCCCCTAATGCAATGCCCAATGTAATTGTAGTGCCCACAGTTGTAGTGCCCCTTATGTAGAGCTCATAGTATTGGTGCCCCCTATACAGTGCCACCAGTAGTAGTGCCCCTTATGTCCCCAGGAGTGATGCCCTTTATTAAGTGCCCCCTATGCCATGCTTCATTACTAGTGCCCCCAGTAGTAATGCCCCCAGTGGAGGTGCCCCCGTGTAGTGTTGCCCCCAGTAGTAATGCCCCCATCGTTATGCCCCCAGTAGTAATGCCCCCAGTCAGTAGTTATGCCACCAGTAGATATGCCCCAGTAGATTTGCCCCCAGTAGTTATGTCTCCCGTAGTTATGCCCCCAGTCAGTAGTTATGTCCCCAGTCAGTAGATATGCCCCTAGTAGTTATGCCCCAGTAGTTATGCCCCCTGTAGTCGTGCCCCAGTAGTCATACCCCCAGTAGACGTGCCCCCCAGTAGACATGCCCTCGGTAGACGTGCCCCCAGTAGTCATGACCCCAGTACTCGTGACCCCCGTAGTTGTGCCCCCAGTAGATGTTCCCCCTGTAGATGTGCCCCCAGTAGATGTGCCCCCAGTAGATGTGCCCCCAGTAGATGTGCCCCCAGTAGATGTGCCCCCAGTAGTTGTGCCCCCAGTAGATGTGCCCCCAGTAGTTGTTTCCCCAGTAAATGTGCCCCCTAGTAGCGCCGCTTACACACATACACACAAAAAGCAAACAAAAAAACCCCAAAATACTCACCAGCCCCACTCCTGCTTCCGGACCGCTGCCCTCTGCCTGGCCGCCCACTCCTCCGATCTATGGTAGAGATGTCATGACATCTCTCCCATAGCGCCACACAGTGCACACTGCCTGAGCTGGAAGCCGGAACTCAGGAGTGAGCTCCGGCCTCCAGCGGCCACTGAGAGGAAGAAGCTGGCACCAGCTGGTAACAAAATCTCAGCAAACGCCCGACTTCTCCCTGGGCTAGGTGAGCAGGAGGAGGCTGAACTGTGTTCCAGCTCCAAATGGAACTGACGGAATGCAGTTCCGCCCGTTCCAGCTCACTTTAACCTCTGGTTCTATCCGTTCTTCACACGGGAGTTTCTGATTTTTACGGTTCTAAATATAAATGAGTGTTCAAAATTTGGCAAATCTATAGAGATGTAAATTTGAGACGTGTTAATGTAAGTAAATATTAATCCATGGTTCTTGGCGTTACCCGAAGAGCACCCGTAGCAGATACGGTAAAAAGTGACAGGACCATTTTTGTAGTTTATTAAATTCTACACACTGGAGGTGCAATACAAATTTTGATCTGATTGTCCGTTTGGGCGTTATCCTTTCACGCAACGCAAGCCACACATCGGTAATGACGTCATTATGTTAACCCCCTGTTCATTCCCTTAAGGGAAGTTTATTAAAATTCTAATTAGGTAGTTTTCCTACTTCCCACCAGAATAATACTTATGTTAAATTTCATCTTCCTAACACATCGGGAAGTAAGAGAGTGAGTGTGTGAGTGTGTGAGTGTGTGAGTGTGTGAGCGAGGACTCTCACATTTATATATATATATAGGTAAGGGGAGTCAACTTCTAGCTGTTCATGAGATAGAGATAGCTGGGAGGATCAACAATAAACATCTCAGCTGTAGCGCTGAGCCATGGCGCCCCTTACTGATAAAGTGGGCGTGGCTAGCATGTGAGTCTAGTTTGAAAATAAATAAATGTATAAACATTCTACAGTGTCACAGATTTTCCAGCTAGTATGGGGCAGTCGGTAATACTAGTAATGTCGGCTGTGTCTAAGCTCGCTAACTCAATGGGTGGGAAAGTATTTCTCATGCAGCCGCATGGACTTCCAACACACTTATCCGGCTACTACATTTGCATATTAGAGAAAGTTCAAAGCCACAGCCACTTCGAAAAGCTGCCGCAGGTGCGCCTGACTTAGAATACTACATCCCTTATCCCCTATGTGTTAAAATAACAACCCCACATTCTAAGTCCAGCCCTTGGGCTGATGTAGATCACTGAGGAACAAACACAAATAAGGAATTTAGCTTGTTCATAATGATGAAAACAATCCAGTTTGTTGACAGTATTTACTCACATACAGGGAATAGAGGTGCTTATAATTCCAGAGAGGTTGAAAACAATGTGCCCAGCTCCTCTCCACCCGCCATCACCATGCCCCTATCCATTTTGTTCCTTTACCCCATCCCTCTTCACTCTGTGATTACTGTACCTTACCCCACTCCGCCCAAAGCACACTTTGTGTCGCCTGGCTCACTTTTTAGTTTCCTCCTAATGGGTAGGTCACATTGACCAATATCAGTAGTAAGAAGGGTGAGAGTAAAGCTGGGTACACACTGGACTATATATCGGTCTATTGAACGACCATATATCGCAAGCAGGTCGGTGTATACCCACTATATGTCTGTGATCGATGTTGTTCACAGACATATTGCGTTGGCTCTGCAGCACAGCCAATTGACGATATACAGTGCATCCGGAAAGTATTCACAGCGCTTCACTTTTTCCACATTTTGTTATGTTACAGCCTTATTCCAAAATTGAATAAATTAATTTTTCCCTCAAAATTCTACACACAACGGGGGTAATTCAGAGTTGACCGCAGCAACAAATTTGTTAGCAGTTGGGCAAAACCATGGCCCTCATTCCGAGTTGATCGCTAAGTTTTTCGGTCGCACAACATATTCGCAAAGTTGCGTTAATGTAGTAAATATGCGAACCTCCGCCCCCAACGTATTTTTGCACATTCGTACGCAGTATTACACAAAGTGGGCGTACGCCAAATGACATCGCAGTAATGCGAAACCATCGCAGCATTGCGAATCCATCGCAATAACACATACTTAATCGTAAAAATACTAAGTTTTAGTAGATTTACACATTTTACCGTAAAAGTGCACACTTTTAAGGAAAAACGCTCAAAAATGTTTTTTTAAAGCTATTAAGTGAAATTACACCATTCCTTTTAAAGTCAACAAGCCCTTTTCAATAACGAATCCAATTAGTGTAATGATTGATAATGTTCCTAAACAATTAAGTCTGCAAAACAAACCAGATTAACACTTTGTTGCCATAATTGCCCATCAACATGTAAAAGTGTTTTTTTTTTTTTTCCCTTTGTTTGTTTTTAAAGGTGTTGTTTGTGAATGAAGGTGTTTACATGTTTCTTAACACAATAATCTCCTGTTTTTTTGGTTAATAATCTAACGTAAGATGTGTGTAATGTTTTTGGCAAACAATTTCTGCCTGCCAATCAGCTGATCCTTTTTTGCATTAATAAACACAACACCCGGTTAACTTTAATCAACTTTTTTTTTTTTTTTTTTTTAAATAAATCATTTTTTTTTCCCTGAAAATAAACAATATCATGCATATTTTTGCAAATTGTCAACACAATGCATTAATCCTTGCAGGTGTTGGCGCATGGTGTAAAGAATGCCTCCAAAACTTGTGGGATCTCCAACTGCAACATCTGAAATTAAGATGCAACACAAACATTAATAACTTAATTACATTACTTATTATCCAAGCAAGGCGCAAAGCACACTTAAATGCAGGCATGTCCAAACTGCTGGACTCCAGCTGTTGTGAAACTACATATACCAGCATGCCTTGACACAGTTTTGTGGTCAGGGAATGCCAAAGCTGTGTCAGGGCATGCTGGGATGTGTAGTTTCTCAACAGTTGTAGGGCCGCAGTTTGGACAGGCCTGCTTTAATGGCAAAGTTACTACATCCTGCCTGTTTTATGGTACAATCATTAGCAGAACAACACACAAGCCTGCTCAGCCTTTTTTTAAGATTTTAAAGTGTTCCAGACCATGGGTTACATTTACTACTATGTGAGTTATATTTAAGATGGAACGTTGCCCATAGCAAACAAGCAAAAATATGAATATTATATTGTAGAAGTGGTTCCCAATTTTTTAAGTATAATCTTATTGGTTGCTATGGCCGACATCCCATGTTAAAGATAACTACCATCTTCGTCAATGTTACACCATGTTGGCATTCATTCCCATTTGGGTTTTTTTTTTTTTTTTTTTAAGGGTGTTGGTCCTGCATCATCACACTGCATATCAACATCTTCAGAAGGACAACATATCCTAGCATGCCCACACTCCATGAAAGCTGCCCTTACTAAATAAGGTCAAACAGGTTTGACTTTATCCAATAATCATTTTGTGAGTGTAACTTTCACACCACAAATCATTGGGTCGTTAGGCTGCCTAACAAAGTGAAGCATGTGATTTGTAAGTGTAAATATTAAGAATACACAGGCACAAGTGTAAAAGAACAACAACATACTAAACTCCACTCAGGTCTAACTGTTTCCCCGAAAACCTAACACATATAAACCCTGTTGTCCTGCCAACCCTGTTGACCTAATGAGTGTCGACCTAGAGTGGACACACAAAACATGGCACACATAAACACTGGACATATAATGACACTCAAATAAATGTAAATTCAACATGTACACCATGAAGAAAAACACAATTAATTTTCCTTGGTACAAGAATTCCAACAGTACAACACTGCATGTTTTGTCATTGTAAGTGTAAGTAGGTAATCATTTTTAACAAAATGATAAAACACTTACTTTCCTCTGCAACATGAAGACTCCCTGAACTGTCTTCAGGGGCTTCCTCTGCCCATTCACTGGGTGGGGATGGCGGCTGGATGGGGGATGGCGGCTGGATGGGGGAAGGCGGCTGGATGGGGGAAGGCGGCTGGATGGGGGAAGGCGGCTGGATGGGGGAAGGAGGCTGGATGGGGGAAGGAGGTTGGATTGGGGATGTAATTTCAGAGGGTGGGTCTGATTGAGAGGGCGAGGGGGGCGGTGAAAATGTTAGGCCAATAGAGGGTGAGGGGGGCTGAGAAGGTGAGTTGGAAGTAGAAGGAGAAGGGGTATGGGAAGGAGGAGAAGGGGTCACAGAAAGAGAAGGAGAGGTTGGCTGAGAAGGGGAGTGGAAAGTGGAGTGGGCCTGGGAAGCTGAGTGGGCCTGGGAAGCTGAGTGGGCCTGGGAAGCTGAGTGGGCCTGGGAAGCTGAGGTGGATTGGGAAGCTGAGGGGGAGTGAGAAGGGGAGGGGGAGTGAGAAGGGGGGAGGGGGAGTGAGAAGGGGAGGGGGACTGGGAAGTGGAGGGGGAGTGAGAAGGGGAAGGGTGCTGAGCTGGTGCATCATGTGGTGCTTGCCGTTGTGGTCGTCCTAGAATGATTGGTAAAATATATTTCAATTTGCATGTTAAATTACATACTAATCAATTTTAATTTTCACTGTTCGGTTCCATGTAAAAGAAAGTTTTTGTTAGAATTTTTACAAAATAATTATTCAAACCTCTTCATGTTGCCCACTGCAAACAAAATTATGAAATTTAAAAATTTTGTCGGTCATTCCTGTATCTATTCCATTGAGACATATTGATTTGTCTAGCCAACATCACCAGATCACTATTCAAGCTACCTTATTATATAGACAGCACTGATCAAGTGTTTTGGTACAGTTTCCTGCCTGGTTACTAATTATGTAAAACATGCACTTGTTTAGGGACACTTTGCTACAGTCAGTAATGTTTGCCCTAACCACACACACTGTCCTATTTTTTCACAATGTTCACTCAGTGTTGCAATTAGCCTACCACTTAGTGAAAATTTGCACTATTTATGCTAATAATCTTATGTAATGTTACTTACTGCGTGCATGCATAGTGCGGATTTGCTGGCGGATCTCCGCCAACAGCTCTGGAGTCCTCCTTCGGAGATCACTCCATCTCCGCTCTAACTGGATGATGGTCCGCCTGCTGCGGACGCGAGACCGCAGCAGGCGACGGACCTCCGTGTAGGCCTCGCGCTTAACACGATTGGGGATGAATCGCCCAACGCGGCCTACGCGGCGGTCCATCACCGCAACCAGGACGCGGAGCTCCCGCCTGGTGAAAGGTGCCGCACGCATCATGGCAATGGCGTTTTCCTTATTTGGGCATATATTTATAATGTCTGTTAGCATGTGATTGGTCCACAATCTATGCTGTCATATGTCATTTATAATAACTTTATTGATCTTTGCAATGCTGTGAAGAGCAGAGTGTTATTTCGCACGAGCGGATCTACGCATTCGCATAAGCAAATTTTAAGCAAAACACAACCATAATTTTAAAAACAAAAAAACACAGACACACACACAGTTTTAGATCAATTTATAAACATATCTGAGTACTCACCTCAGTTTGTGTGGTCTTTCAGCTGGACATTCACAAAGTGGGCAACATTCAGTTTCATTTGTTTGTGTTTTTGTTTAAATAATCATGATGTTAGAATAGTAAAAAAATAAGGACACTATTTAGCAACATCACAGTATTGTTTGACACAAAATTAAATTGTCAGCTTAACGTGTTATTGTTTTTTGAAGATAAAAAAAAAAACAGATTCAAACACACAAAAAGCATTACACAATGACCTTACAATAGCAAACACAATTTCTACATTTAAATACAAAATGATGCATACTGTGCTTTTATTTTGGTAACAATAGAGTAAAAAAAAACACTATACCTGAAAAATTCAGCAACAATGCTTGCCCTGACTTGGCTCCCCCTCCTTGTAACACTCCCCCCACCGAAGTGTCGGACAACCCCTGGCTCCTCATCAGGCAATTCCTCTGTCTGAGGAAGCTCTACGCTACTCCTTACCGCGATATTGTGGAGTATAGCGCACAGGACCACTATTTTACTTGCCATCTCCGGCGAATACATGATGTCGCCACCAGTGCGGTGGAGCACACGAAACCGCCCTTTAAGGACCCCAATTGTGCGCTCCACCAGCTGCCTAGTGGCAGTAAGCGCGGAGTTAAATGCCGTCTGTGGTCCTGGCCTGGGATTACGGTAAGGAGTCATGAGCCAGGGGGTGCAAGGATATCCACGGTCTCCTGTTTGAGGCAAAAAAAATAATTAGAAATAGTCAATTTGGAAAAATATACAAAATTTTGATCAAAATATGTGCTACAACTCACCCAATAACCACATGTCTGCTCGTTGACTTGATCTTAATCTGTGCCATATCCCTGATTGTCTAATGACATACGCATCATGGGAACTTCCAGTAAACTTAGCGTTCAGGGAAAGGATCTGGAGGGATGGCCCACAAACAACCATTACATTCAGAGAATGAAACAGTTTCCTGTTTCTAAAAATTTCATTATGTTTTGGTGGCTGAATAGCTACATGTGTGCCATCCACAACCCCAATAACATGTGGGAAGCGACTACCACCTTCCGCAAATTGCCGCTTTACCACATCTAGGGCACCAACATCCAAAGGCATAGCAATAAATTGCTTCACACGCTTGAGGAAAGCCTGGCAGACACGCCGCAGGACCTTACTGAACTGGCCCTGCGACATGCCAACCAGGTCTCCAACCACATGCTGGTAAGACCCTGTTGCCAAAAAATGTAACACAGCAAGGAATTGTGTCAATGGTGGTATTGCTGTAGGATACCGAATTTCAGACTCCAGATCACTCTCTATTATGGAGAGAGTGTCTAGGATTAGATGTGGTGGCAGCCTGTATCTACGTACAACCACATCATCTGGCATCCCAAAAAGTAGGACACGGGTTCGGAAAATTGGTGGCCTAGCACGCCTCCGTTGCCTTGGTTGATGAGGAGCCGGTTGTGGTTGTGGGGCTGGCGGTTGGGGTGGGAGTGCTGGCGTGGGTTGGGGAGGTAGGGCTTCTGCTGCGATAAATATAGACATCACACACTTATAAAAAAAAATAAAAAATGAATAAGACAAAAACAAAGTCCAAAAAATATGCAAACAAAAAATTATTACAAAAAGGGTGTGTCAACTTACTGCAGGAGCGTAAGACATTTTTTCTGGGTTCAATTCAGGACCAAAAAGAATATTATAAAAAATAAATAAATAAAAAACATTATTATAATGAAAGCTACATATGTTAAATTGTAACTGTTAAAAATACTATTATTTAAAAAAACAGAACATCAAACACATCACAAACAACTACTACAAAATTAAGAATAATTGGTTAAAAAAAATTAAATTACAAAAATAAAAAGTTAGCCCTTTAGTAGCTAGCCCAGCCAAGAACAACACTACTTTGCTGATCAATCCCGGTACAAAACATAACATTTATTATCAAGATGGAAAACAAACATAATCAAAACACTTTGAACAAACACAAACAGGCACCAACACAGGCCCAGGGAACTTACCTGATCCAAAATAAAGAAAGGAACTCTTTGTGTTATACAGCACACCAAAGATACAAAATCAACTAGGGTTACGTCACCCAAAAACAAAACTCCTACAAGAGAGCAAATATGACAGTCAAAAACAACATACAGACCAATAAACAAAACAGGCACCAACACAGGCCCAGGGAACTTACCTGATCCAAAATAAAGAAAGGAACTCTTTGTGTTATACAGCACACCAAAGATACAAAATCAACTAGGGTTACGTCTCCCCAAAAAAAACTCCTACAAGAGAACAAAAATGTCAGTAAAAGCAATGAAGCACAGGTTTATTTGCAAAAATGGACTAGCTAAATATATATGTGAAAAAAAGAATAAGAAACAATCAACATAAAATAAACACTTTGAAATCAAAAAATTAACAACAAGACGAATTCCAGAATACTCACAAACGAAAATTCGCAGACAAAATGCTACACTGATTATATTCTAAACGCAAACGAAAGGACAAATGTATGCTTGACAATTACTCACTCTGAAAATTCCTATAGCACCTTCACGCACAAGCCAACAAACTCAAGTGAAACTCCAAACTACCTACACTCACAGCGTGCAAAGTAGGCCCTTAAATAAGCAGTGCAATCATTAATCAGATTAACAGTGTACACCTGTGTGAATTAACGATACGCACGTAGGTATATAAGCACACACCTCGGCGTACACACGTCATCACAAACATGGCTTCTCGTGAGCAAATCGCAGCAGAGATGGACCGCATTGCAGAGCAGGAGATGGCATTGCGGAAAAGACGCCTAGATTGCCAGAGGCGCATGTTGGAATCCGCCTCTGCGGATGTAGAAGAGGCAGGACCTAGTACTCTGCAAATGTCTGCTTCTGAACCACAACAATTGAGTGGGGATACCCTGCCACACACACAAAGTGACCAAACTGAGGGAGAATTGGCTTTAGCCACACAAACACAACAGACAGAAGCTGCTAGTGAGGAGGAAGATGGTGATGACCAACAAGAAGAAACCTCACAGGCTACCTCCAGACGGAAGAAAAGACAGCCTGCATTCACTAAGAAGGAGTTGCGTGTCTTGGTCACGCAGGCCATGTCCAAAATCCATAGAGGGCCAAAAAACATGGGGGCTGCTTCAAAAGAACGAATCTGGAGAGACATCACAAAATCTGTGAATGAAGTTGGCTCTGTCGTCAGAACATCACAGGAAGTGAGACGACGGTAAGTGCATATTGACAGTCCTTTTTCTGTGCTAAGTTGACTAAAAAATTTAGTTACATGTGATGTTATGTCTAGCAAACACAAGCAGAACACGTGTCCTATATATTAGCTTAGACAAATAATAAGACTCTACTTTGTCCCTCTTTCACAATACATATGTAGGTGGGCCGACTTCAAATCCCGCCTGAAGGCAAAGAGGGCTGCGGAGTGGAATGCCTCAAGGGCTACAGGTGGAGGAGCACCTGTCGCTGTGGAGTATACTGACTTGGAGGAGATGGCGATGCCCTGTGTCAGTTATGAGGAGGGCCAAGGGGTGTCTCATATGGACACGGACCTGCCTGAGATCCTGACGGGACATGACTTGGAAGGTAAGTTTACACATTTAGTTGTCTGAAATTTTGACAGTATTTATAATAATAAACTAATTTTGTATCCTACTTTTTCCCCACACATTCTTCTATTTGCTTGCCACAAAACACAGCACAGGGGGGTGATCCGTTTGAGTCACAGGACGGTTATGTGGTTGAGGCTGAGGTGGAGGGACCTAGTGAGTCTGGCAGTGTGGGACAACAAATCCCACCTCTGCAGGTTCCTACTGGCCCCCCCACCCAACCCTCTGCTATCCCAGAGATCCTGCTTGAAATCGCTAGGTATGGTGAGAGCCTAAATCGGTTTCAAGACGGGGTCATCCGGGAGGTAAGCCAGATAGCTGTCCGGCTCACTGAGCACCGAACCTGTGTTGAGCAAGGTGTTGCTCAACTCTGCCAAGGTCTGGCAGAGATCAGGCAGGGCCAAGAACAACTTGCCTCCTCATTCCAAACCCTTGCAAATAACATCTTGCAAGGGCTCCAGGCCATCGCTGTCTCCCTTGCCCACAGTGGCAGAGAGCCACCCACATCGGCTCCCTCCCCTGCCCCTGCCCAGGAAGAACAGCCCACTGGGCAGGCCCAACGAAGGTCGCTCCGCAGACCTTCCAAAGAAGAACAGCCTCAGGCGGGTAGAAAAAGAAGAAAATGATGTCTCTCCAGATGGGCAGCACCCATGTTTTTGATGTTGCCTCTATGTATTTTTGGAGTTGGCTTGTGTGACCAGAATGGATAACTCCCTCTTAGTGAAATGTATTCTTTCTGTTTGGATGTATTGTAGCCTGTGAGTTTCTGTGTATAAACACCAGAGCCATCTTCCTCTTACTAGTGTGCTATGTATTGTTGTGTTTGTGTGGTGGATCCTAATTCTTTCTCATTTGGTTTAAAATTTGTGTGTGGCAGGGTGTGTCATGTTTTATTTATGCTTTAAAAATATACTTTTGTCAGAAGCAGAATTTTGCAGAGTACTGAGTTCTGCTATCTAATGATTGTCAGTGCCATCTGCTTGCTGCTTGGTCCATCTCTGCCTGTGCGACTCACGTGGAGTTTAAATGTTGTGAAATATTATTATAGTAATAAAAAATATATTTTAAAAATTTGAGCAGTTTCTTCAAGGTAATGCAGTTCAAGAAAGATTAGGTCAGCATATAGACACTTGTAGACCAATCTGCTAATTCTCCTTAAAAATTGAAAATAAAAACAAAAAAAAGGTATGCTTTGCACCACACTTTAATGTCCATATTAAGTAAACAGACACGACGATTTTTATAAATATCTATGGTCAACAGGACATCATTTCAAACATTGTCAGATATTATAATCAAATATTATTGTGACTTTTAAGACTACATTAAAGTGTATGCTGCATTATGTGGGTGTTGGTTTATTTGTAAAAAATGTTGCAGATTTCAAACCCTTTCACAAATATTTTCACTTGCTTGTATTTGGGAGTCTTACACACATTAAAACTAGTTTTACAAATGCTTACACAACAAATTCAACAAAAATCACACCCTTATTTGGCAGTGTGTGAGATTTATATGTGAGTAGAATAAACATGTGATGTGTGTTCAGACAATTGCTGGTTGGTAACTTTCATCTGCTCATTAATTAACAAGTAATTGGACATCAGATGAATGTGATATCCAATTAACTGCTAATTACTGCATACACACTTGTACCAGTACTTCGCAAATGTAGACCTACTCGGCTGCTGCGTGAATGTTGCTACGGTTTCCTATGTTAGTTTTAACAGCGACAATGTTTATTTGCGAAAAACACGCCCATTGCGAGTTGCATACTCCCACACTGTACGCCCACTTTCACGCCCATGTCGGAGCATTGCGAAGTCTCGCCTCCGCCACGCCACTCCTCGTTTTCGTTTGCCAGTTACGGCTTTTTTTTTTCTGAGTAATTTTGCCCAGTTGTCGTACGTATGTACTCGCGCATGCGTAATCACGCATTTGCGCATGCGCAGATACTTACATTTCGTACATTTGCGTTGCGAAGACTCTTAGCGATCAACTCGGAATGAGGGCCCATGTGCACTGCAGGGGGGGCAGATGTAACATTTGCAGAGAGAGTTAGATTTGGGTGGGGTGTGTTCAAAATGAAATCTAGATTGCAGTGTAAAAATAAAGCAGCCAGTATTTACCCTGCACAGAAACAAAATAACCCACTCAAATCTAACACTCTCTCTGCACAAGTTATATCTGCCCCCCCTCCCTGCAGTGCACATGGTTTTGCCCAACTGCTAACAAATTTGCTGCTGCGAATCAACTCTGAATTACCCCCAATACCCCATAATGACAATGTGAAAAAAGTCTTTTCAGATTTTTGCAAATTTATTACAAATAAAAAACTAAGAAATCACATGTATGTAAGTATTCACAGCCTTTGCTCAATACTTTGTTGATGCACTTTTGGCAGCAATTACAGCCTCAAGTCTTTTTGAATATGATGCCACAAGCTTGGCACACCTATCTTTGGGCAGTTTCGCCCATTCCTCTTTGCAGCACCTCTCAAGCTCCATCAGGTTGGATGGGAAGCGTCGGTGCACAGCCATTTTCAGATCTGTCCAGAGATGTTCAATTGGATTCAAGTCTGGGCCACTCAAGAACATTCAGAGTTGTCCTGAAGCCACTCCTTTGATATCTTGGCTGTGTGCTTAGTGTCATTGTCCTGCTGAAAGATGAACCGTCACCCCAGTCTGAGGTCAAGAGCAGGTTTTCATCCAGGATGTCTCTGTACATTGCTGCATTTATCATTCCCTCTATCCTGAGTAGTCTTCAAGTTCCTGCCGCTGAAAAACATCCCCACAGCATGATGCTGCCACCACCATGCTTCACTGTAGAGATGGTATTGGTCTGGCGATGAGCGGTGCCTGGTTTCCTCCAAACATGACGCCTGGCATTCATGCCAAAGATTTAAATCTTGTCTCATCAGACCAGAGAATTTTGTTTCTCATGGTCTGTGAGTCCTCCAGGTGCATTTTGGCAAACTCCAGGCGGGCTGCCATGTGCTTTTTACTAAGAAGTGGCTTCCGTCTAGCCACTCTACCATACAGGCCTGATTGGTGTATTGCTGCAGAGATGGTTGTCCTTCTGGAAGGTTCTCCTCTCTCCACAGAGGAATGCTGTAGCTCTGACAGAGTGACCATCGGTTTCTTGGTCACCTCCCTGACTAGGGCCCTTCTCCCCCGATCGCTCAGTTTAGATGGCTGGCCAGCTCCAGGAAGAGTCCTAGTGGTTCCGAACTTCTTCTATTTACAGACGATGGAGGCCACTGTGCTCATTGGGACCTTCAAAGCAGCAGATATTTTTCTGTACCCTTACCCAGTAATACATTTGCAAAAATCACAAAAAAAATGTTTTTCACGTTGTCATTATAGGGTATTGTATGTAGAATTTTTTTTTGGGGGGGAATGAATTTATTCCATTTTGGAATAAGACAGTAACATAACAAAATGTGGAAAAAGTGAAGCGCTGTGAATACTTACAGGATGCACTGTATCTGCATATATATTGGTGCATCTGTCTGTATGTATGGGCAGTCTGCCGGCTGCCCTTAAGGTGCGTTCACACTGGCCGATATATCGGCCATTCTATTGAAAGGCCGATATATTGCTGGTCTATCAGCCAGTGTTTACCAACGCTATGTCTGTGAATACCGTAGTTCACAAACATATCGCATTGGCCCTGCAACACACACGATGACCAATATATCTACAGATATATTGTTGCATCGTTCTGTTTGTACGGGCAGTCAGTCGACCGGCCGTACACTTCCTACACCAGCCAGCGGTGATTGACTGCTCAACTGGGTGGGCGCATGTAAATGCCCGCTCAGTTCATGACATCAGTCCTGACGGATCGGGCAGTGTGTATGCACAACACACTGCCCAATCCGCCTATAGATATATCTGCAGATCCATTGATCTGCAGATATATCTGTCAGTGTGTACCCACTTTTATACTTGCTGCAAGGACCGCTGACACAGCTGGCTGGACAAATTCAAATGCCTGCCCAGCTTTGACATTGGGATGACATCTTATGCAGCTGATCGGTAAAGCTGGGTACACACTAGGCGATATGTTGTCCAGTCCGGTGGATCGGACCAACATATTGGGCACATTATCTAGTTGTACCCAACATGTCATCCTAGTGTATACCAAGCTTAAGTCCAACAACAGTAGTGGGGGCCACTCTGAGAGAGAGGATGGGTGCCCTTCAACCATTTTTTTCCGCTCTGGGCATAAACTGGATGCAGGGAAGACCGTCCCCAGAGGCAGTCTCCATAGCTGGTCCCCATAGCAACAACACCCCTTGAATCTACTGTAGTTATATCCCCACTTATGATGTTTGAAGGACTTAGTGAAAATGCAGATTATTAACACAGCACTTTGGACAAGTTTCTTTTTAATAATGTGATAAAAAATGATTCATTATTATGATTTTCATTTCTGTACATATTTTTTTTATTTTTTTACTGTTATTATAAATATATCGGGCTCACAAATAAAACCCAAATAAAGCATTTATATTTCTAGCTGTTTTATATGTAGGACAATTCAGCCTGATTAATTATTAGTTGTTTTGCGGTCAGTAACTACTGTACGACTTTGAGACAAAACCAATCGGATGTTTTTGTTTTTTTCTCCAGTGGACACTGATATGTCTGTGTGGTATTGCCAGAAAACCACGATAGAGAACAGCACGCATACTAGCAATTTGCATTTTGTCATTGGTTTACCAGAAAGCTCTTTCATGCTGGGCTACATCCACTTGACTTCATAACTGAAGGGAATTATTACTTCCTGAAGTTAAGCATTTCCAGGTGTGATAATGTTACACATATGGAGGAGACTTTGAAGCTTTTTGTTTTCATGCTTCCTTTAATATTTTTTATTTTTATGAAGGCTCTATAAAGAAGGGGAAAAAAAGGTCCATACCCTATTATTAGGATTATGGGGGTAATTTAGACCTGATCGCAACAGCAAATTTGTTAGCAGTTGGGCAAAACCATGTGCACTGCAGGGGAGGCAGATATAACATTTGCAGAGACAGTAAAGGGGGGTACACACGGAGAGATCCGTGCTTAAAATCTAAGCAATCTTGCTAGATTGCTTAGATTTTAAGCACGGATCTGCCGTGTGTATGCCCTCCAGCGATAGCGATGCGCGGCCCCGCGCATCGCTATCGCCGATGCTAGATTGAGCTGCATGCAGGCTCAATCTAGCGGGTCGCTCACTTCACCGTTGTGTGAAGTGAGCGGCCCCCCCCGTCGGTTTTCCCCCACGCTCAGCACATCGCGCTGTGCTGAGCGGGGTGAGAGATGTGTGCTGAGCGGTCTGTGTTAAGATCGCTCAGCACACATCTCTCCCGTGAGTACCCCCCTTTAGATTTGGGTGGGTTATTTTTTTCTGTGCAGGGTAAATACTGGCTGCTTTATTTTTACACTGCAATTTAGATTTCAGTTTGAACACACCACACCCAAATCTAACTCTCTCTGCACATGTTATATCTGCCCCCTCTGCAGTGCACATGGTTTTGCCCACCTGCTAACAAATTTGCTGCTATGATCTGCTCCGCATTAGGCCCTAAATCAATGTGCCCAAGTATTTAAAAAGGACCCTCACCTGCAGCCAGAAGCAGTGTATAGTCTGAGCTCATGCTGTATGTCTTTACTTCTTATCTTACATGTTTGAAAACGCCTATATGTTGGTTCTTCTGGTCAAACATTACTCCTGCAGATGGACAGTCCTGTACAGTAGTTTTTTTTGTTTGTTTTTAGTTTTACTTTTTAATTTTGGTAGTACACAAGCATGATTTCTAAACACCGCAGAACCAGGGATGTGCAGGTGGGGCAGATATAACATGTGCAGAGCAGAGTTGCCTACCCTCCCTCATTCTGCAGGAGACTCCCTGAAATAATACCAATCTCCCTCACTCCCTGAATAGACCAGCAATCTCCCTGATTATACTGTGCTTTACATTTTTGGGGTAAAAAAATAAATCGGAGATAAATACATTCAAATTAGTTCATCAGTGCTATTTCCTGCATTGTAATAAAGCACAATGGGGTCTATTTACTAAGCCTTGGATAGAGATAAAGTCGCTGGAGATAAAGTACCAGCCAATCAGCTCTTAACTGCAATGAAAAATGACAGGAGCCGATTGTCTGGTACTTTATCTCCAGTGACTTTATCTCCGTCCAAGACTTAGTAAATAGACCCCTAATGATCCCTATGGCTACATGCATTTTAAATAAGGTTTCTTTTGGCCACTTACAGTATATGGAAGTTCTTCTATAACACAATACACGAACAATTCCTGAAAATATCGGTGTCTTTTCTTCAACAAGTAGATCTTACAAACTGTAGGGCTCATTTACATTTGGATGTAAGTAATTTTTATGACACGCCTCTCAGATGTAGCAGTACAGTGCTGATATATGTTACTTTTACATCTCCCTGAAATGCTTTTTCAAAAGTGGGCAAGTATGATCTAGCAGTCACTCTGTACAGCAGAAATGGAGATGGGGACATCTAGTGGTGCCAGGCAGTACTGCACTCTGCAGTTAGTGCAGCTCTCTCCGCCCTGCTAGCTCATAAAGAGCCATTCTCTGTACAGAATTTAAGATTGAGTATGTTCCGGCCACCAGTGATCGGGGGATTTTCTGGCTACTCAGAAACCCCTCCCTCCCTAACAGCGTGTCCTCTCCTCAGAGCAACTTTGTCATCTTTAAAGGAAGGTGGGTAGTAAGAGGAGAGCTGGAGCCAGCTAGAAGGCGGTTCAGTGGGCAGCTCAGATCAAGGTCCGCTTCAGAGGAGAGCCCAAATCAGCTGGCTTTAGCCCAGAAACAGCTCATTGGCTGGCTCAATCCCCCTCACCGTCAGTATATCCTATGTTCCTCTGACTCCCCCATGGCTCCCTGATAGTCATTTAGCTTAGAGAGATGGAGCAGACTCAGATATGAGTAGGGCGTTACTGCCATCAGCTGCAGGTGTCTCCAGTGCTAATGGTCTGGGTTAAGCCAAGTTTACAGTTACCTCAGACACCCTGTGCAGGAGCGGCCATTTCACTGCCAGGGCTGATTCCCACTCACTGTAACAGCAGCAGCGCCAAAAAATGAGTGACAGAAGAGGTGGAGAGGTGGAGCGCATGGGGAACAGACTCTCAGAGCTACCTGCTACTGTATTGTCTACAAGGGACAGCACATAAATAGCTTAGTGCAGGAAGAGGTCAGATTAGAGTAGACTAATACTCACCTCTCTTGCGGACCATCTCTTCCTGACAGCCGGGTGGGGGCAGGACCTGTTCTCCCAATAGGGGCCAGTGGCTTCGACTGACACCAGACTATTTTATTGAGTCAGCCAGCATGTGACATGCGGGGGGTGGGGCCCACATATGACACGTGGCCTCGCTCACCAATCGGCCCTCTGGACCTCTCCCCGGTATAAGTAATGGCCAATCTGGGCCTTATTGCAGGGCATGGACTACAAGGTTTATAAACATTTCTGAATCAGTAGTCATAATGCCCAAATAAGCAGCAGGGCAGCTGAACCTAAGGGTTTGGTGTCAGCGAAGGCACTGGTGAGGAAATGATGATAAAAGTTAAGGAAAAGCAAGTAAGAGAAGAGGGCTCTGCTCATAAGAGCTTACATTCTAAAGGGCAGACAGACAGGGGAGACACGGAGGAAAGACAGTGAGGGATGACATCTGGAAAGCTTTGATGTAGAAGTGGGTCTTGAGAGCCCATTTGAAGTTTTGTAGAGGTGGAGAGTCTGATGGAGAGAGAGAGAGAGAGAGAGAGTTCCAGTGGTGGGGAGCAGCATGGGAAAATCTTGGAGGCGGGATTGGGAGGAAGTAATCAGTTGGAGGAGAGGTGGCATTATATAGGTGTATATATTTCTGAAAATTATTTTGGAGTGTGCATTGTTATGGCATTAGTTTAGATTATTTAACACACAAATTGCTACAGAGAATGAGTAACTCTATGTAGTAAGAATCCATTTTTCAGGGGTGTAGTATGTTATGCTGGCGGCCAGCATACTGGCGCCAGGATCCCGACTGCCGGCAGCCGGGCGAGCGCATATGAGCCTCTTGCGGGCTCGCTGCGCTTGCCACACTGCGGCCAGGGTGGCACGCTACATGTGCCACGCTATTTATTATCCCTCCGGGGGGTCGTGGTCCCCCAATAGGGAGAGTAGTTGTCGGTTTGTTGGGTGTTGGGTTTCCGGAGCCGGTATACTGAGCATCGGGATTCCAACAACACAACCGGCATACTGAATAGCATTTTACAGTAGTGACCAATTTGTGTTATTAAATATTTGTATCTAACAGTGACATCTGGTGGGGTGAAAACTTGATGCAATCAGTGCATTCTGTCCAAGCTGCAAAGACAGCAGCAAATGTAAACTGGCAGAAGCTGGCCTGCACTCTTATAACAACCTAATAATAAAGCAAAAATATATTTAGCTCTAATAAATAATGACACAAGACAAAAGTTATAATGACAATAATCAATTGAAAAAAATATCAATCGATTACAATTTTAACTACTGCACAATAGAAGAAAAATGGTGGCACGTGAAACCTGAGCAGGCATCGGACCTCTGCTGCAGCCTGAAAGGGTCATGTGTTTTTTATTATGTTCCTGCAGAAGATCTGTCAATACCCATGCCAGGAGTTTATGCTATAATGTATTTTGGAATAACTGTTGGATTGTATGATGTATTTCCCCCTTTAAAGTAAGATGAGTGGTCCTGATCTTGAAAGGGACCGAAATGTGTCTTTGTGGAATCTTTCAATCTAGTCCACTAGGGGGTGATGAGATACAATGCAGTCTTGTCCGCCATGTGAGAGCCATGTGTATTATATTTTATGTTCCTGCTGTGGGGGTAAGAAATATTATTATTGCTTCTCCTATGACTGGTGAAGGATCTCAGTCAATGGCTGCACTGCAGGACACTTAGGGGGTAATTCCAAGTTGATCGCAGCAGGATTTTTGTTAGCATTTGGGCAAAACCATGTGCACTGCAGGGAGGGGGGGCACTCGCAGGGACGTGCAGTCAGGGGAGGCAGTGCCTCCCCTGTCATTAATGATTAAAATAATACAAATAGGTATATGTTTTAGACTTTGAATTATTTTAATAATTTTTACATTGTAAATATTGTTTTAAATGTGTGTAGGAGGCACCACTCTCGGTGCCTCCCGCTATTAATATGAAATGGCCGGAAGCGGGGGGCGGGGCTAAGCAATGAGCAGCAAAAGCCCATTAAAAAAAGCGCCTGAAGCGGCACTTTCTATAAGTGCCTCTTTGTCAGGGGTGTCACAGTTAGCTGTGATCGAGCAGTGGTAGGGGGTAGCACTAAAAGCTGTGCAGCGTCCAGACCCGGCCGCTCCCCCCCCCCCTCCCTCCACCCGGCGCCTGAACACACCTTATGTCCTCCGGCGGCAGCACCTTCACACACCCGCCTACCGTCCGGCACCTGTACACCCTCAAAAGGAGGATGACGGACGCTGCCAGCAGCAGAATCTCCGGCTGGACACTGCTCTGCTCCCTGCTCGCGGCTGTCTCAGCTCCCCCGCTGCGCTGGTCCCGCTCGGCTATCCTGAGGAGAGGAGCCCTGAGTGGAGCTCACGCTGAGCTGCAGAGCCGCCCACTACACTCTGACTGTGCTGATGGGGCAATGAACTGCTGCTGGAGCTCCGTCCGAGATCAGGAGATCACTACCCAGGTGTGGGCTACACAGGGAAGTGGGATTATGGGGTGTGCATGACCATATAGAGGGACAGTGGGAGTAGGGTGTGTGGTGGGGGTAGTGCATTATTTGGGGTATGTAAGGGAACAGGGGGACTAGCTTATGTGTTGGGGTAGAGGGTTGTATGTGGGAAAACTAGGGTTTTATGTGAGGAGACAGAGGGATTAGGGCGTGTGAGTGGTAGAGGGATATGAGGTGTATGTGGGGGGATGGAGTGCTGGGTATATTGGAGCAGAGGGATATTTATTGTATGTGGGGGACAGGGGAAGTAAGGTATGTTGTGGGGTAGAGGGGTATGCAGTGTATGTTGTCAATCTCTCCGTTACCCACTACTGTCACTCTGTCACCCACCGCTGTCACACTCTCCCTGGCATCACCCGCTCCCTGTCACAATCTCCCTGGCGTCACCCACTGCTGTCACCCTCTGCTGTTACCCTCTCCCTGGCGTCACCTACTGCTGTCACCCTCTCCCTAGGGTAACCCTTTCCCCGGCGTCACCTTCTCCCTGTCACTGCTGTCACCCTCTCCCTGTCATCCACTGCTGTTACCCTCTCCCTAGGGTAACCCTTTCCCCGGGGTCACCTTCTCCCTGTCACTGCTGTCACCCTCTCCCTGTCATCCACTGCTGTTACCCTCTCCCTAGAGTAACCCTTTCCCCGGGGTCACCTTCTCCCTGTCACTGCTGTCACCCTCTCCCTGTCATCCACTGCTGTTACCCTCTCCCTGGTGTCATCCTCTCCCTGGTGTCACATACTGCTGTCACCCTCTCCTAGCTCCCACCGCTGTCACCCTCTCCCTGGCATCACCCGCTCCCTGTCACAATCTCCGTCACCCACTGCTGTCACTCTCTCCGTCACCCACCGCTGTCACCCTCTCCCTGGCATCACCCGCTCCCTGTCACAATCTCCGTCACCCACTGCTGTCACCCTCTCCTAGCTCCCACCGCTGTCACCCTCTCCCAGGCATCACCCGCTCCCTGTCACAATCTCCGTCACCCACTGCTGTCACTCTCTCCGTCACCCACCGATGTCACCCTCTCCCTGGCATCACCCGCTCCCTGTCACAATCTCAGTCACCCACTGCTGTCACTCTCTCCGTCACCCACCACTGTCACCCTCTCCCTGGCATCACCCGCTCCCTGTCACAATCTCCCTGGCGTCACCCACTCCTTGTCATCCTCTGCTGTTACCCTCTCCCTGGCGTCACCTACTGCTGTCACCCTCTCCCTAGGGTAACCCTCTCCCCGGCGTCACCTTCTCCCTGTCACTGCTGTCACCCACTGCCTGTCATCCACTGCTGTTACCCTCTCCCTGGCGTCACCTACTGCTGTCACCCTCTCCCTAGGGTAACCCTCTCCCCGGCGTCACCTTCTCCCTGTCACTGCTGTCACCTTCTCCCTGTCACTGCTGTTACCTTCTCCCTGTCACTGCTGTTACCCTCTCCCTGGTGTCATCCTCTCCCTGTCACTGCTGTCACCCTCTCCCTGTCATCCACTGCTGTTACCCTCTCCCTGGTGTCATCCTCTCCCTTGTGTCACATACTGCTGTCACCCTCTCCTAGCTCCCACCGCTGTCACACTCTCCCTGACGTCACTCTCTCCCTGTCACCCTCTCCATGGTGTCACCCTCTTCCTGTCACCCTGAGATGCCTCACCAGCCACTGACCTCACCGCACGCCACTGGGGGGCAGATATAACATTTGCAGAGAGAGTTAGATTTGGGTGGGTTATTTTATTTCTGTGCAGGATAAATACTGGCTGCTTTATTTTTACACTGCAAATTAGATTGCAGATTGAACACACCACACCCAAATCTAACTCTCTCTGCACATGTTATATCTGCCTCCCCTGCAGTGCACATGGGGGGTAATTCCAAGTTGATCGCAGCAGGAAATTTTTTAGCAGTTGGGCAAAACCATGTGCACTGCAGGGGAGGCAGATATCACATGTGCAGAGAGAGTTAGATTTGGGTGTGGTGAGTTCAATCTGCAATCTAAATTGCAGTGTAAAAATAAAGCAGCCAGTATTTACCCTGCACAGAAATAAAATAACCCACCCAAATCTAACTCTCTCTGCAAATGTTATATCTGCCCCCCTGCAGTGCACATGGTTTTGCCCAACTGCTAAAAAATTTCCTGCTGCGATCAACTTGGAATTACCCCCATGGTTTTGTCCAACTGCTAACAAAATTCCTGCTGCGATCAATTTGGAATTACCCCCTTAATGCGTAATCTTACCTGTCCCTGGTACCAACTCCTCAGCACCTCTGCTGGTGTGCTCCCAAATCAAAGTAACCTTGAGCCCCTCTCATGCTTCTTAATGGGGATGCAGTATGTTTACATTTACAGTGTAGGCTTTCATATTTTCAACACCACACTGTTTTTCGACACCACAGTTTGAAATGTTGATATTGAACACGTCAGACTGCAGAATGTTGACAAGTGAAATGTCGACATCCTGCATGGACCAAAGGGATAAGATGTGGCATCAGATGGTTAGGGTTAGGCTGCGGGATTGGAGGGTTTGGGTTAGGCTGCGGAAGGGGAGGATTAGGGTTAGGCTGCGAGTGGGGAGGGTTAGGATTAGGCTGTGGGAGTGGAGGGTCAGAGTTAGCCTGTTGGGAGAGGAGGGTTAGGGTTAGGTTGCTGGAGAGGAGTGTTAGGGTTAGTCTGTGGAAGGGGTAATTTAGGTTGCTGGAGGGGAGGATTAGGGTTAGTCTGTGGAAGGGGTGATTTAGGGTTAATCTGTGGAAGGGGTAATTTAGGTTGCTGGAGGGGAGGATTAGGGTTAGTCTGTGGAAGGGGTAATTTAGGTTGCTGGAGGGGAGGATTAGGGTTAATCTGTGGAAGGGGTAATTTAGGTTGCTGGAGGGGAGGATTAGGGTTAGTCTGTGGAAGGGGTAATTTAGGTTGCTGGAGGGGAGGATTAGGGTTAGTCTGTGGAAGGGGTAATTTAGGTTGCTGGAGGGGAGGATTAGGGTTAGTCTGTGGAAGGGGTAATTTAGGTTGCTGGAGGGGAGGATTAGGGTTAGTCTGTGGAAGGGGTAATTTAGGTTGCTGGAGGGGAGGATTAGGGTTAGTCTGTGGAAGGGTAGGATTAGGTTTAGGTGGTGGGAGACTCAGAGCTCAAACATTAAACAAACAATTTAATAAAGCAATTTTTTAAATAATTTACAGGTTTTAGTACAAGTTTGGGTTGGGTGGTAGTCATGTGACCGCCGGTCGGCTGACCGACAGTCACATGACCTCCTCCGTGAGCCCGACGGCTCACTATCCCGATGGTCGGCATGCCGACCAACAGGGACTATTTCCACTCGTGGGTGTCCACGACACCCATAGAGTGGGAATAGAACCCGTGGCGACCGCAGGTCGCCACCGAGCCCGCAGCGTGGCGAGCGCAGCTAGCCCGCAAGGGGCTTGCTGCACTCGCCCCTCCCCGTCGGTATGCTGCCGGGATCCCGGCGTCGGTAAGGTGACCGGCGGTCAGGAAACCGCCAGTCACCCGTACTACACCCGTTTGGGTTAGTTATCTTTTTTTTTATTTTAAAGCATTGGCTCAGAAGATAAACAGCATATATTTCTCCTTTTGTTGACATCTTGGACATAAAAAAGACCAAATGCAATTAACATATAAGTTCAACATACTGAGACAATTGTACCAATCACATAAAAAACAATATTATGCTATCTATGAACAACTACAGAGATAAAGAGAAGGTCAAGTATGTTAGGTAGGCGTCAGGACTGGTTCTACACTTTGTGGCGCCCAGGGCGAAAGTTTCCACAGGTGCTTCATACTGGCCACAGTTATGCCCCCTGTAGTTATGCCCCCAGTAGTTGTGCCCCCAGTAGTTGTGCCCACAGTAGCTGTGCCCCCAGTAGCTATGCCCCCAGTAGATTTGCCCCAGTAGTTTTGCCCCCTGTAGCTGTGCCCCCAGTAGATTTGCCCCAGTAGCTGTGCCCCCTGTAGCTGTGCCCCCTGTAGCTATGCCCCAGTAGTTGTGCCCCCTGTAGTTGTGCACTGTAGATTTTCCCCCTGTAGCTATGACACAAGTAGATTTGCCCCAGGTAGATTTACCCCCAGTAGTTGTGCCCCCAGTAGCTGTGCCCCATGTAGCTTTGCCCCCGTAGATTTGCCCCCAGTAGTTGTGCCCCCAGTAGCTGTGCCCCCTGTAGTTGTGCGACAGTAGCTGTGCCCCAGTAGTTGTGCCCCCAGTAGATTTGCCCCAGTAGTTGTGCCCCCTGTCGCTGTGCCCCCAGTAGCTGTGTCCCCTGTAGCTGTGCCGCCAGTAGCTGTGCCACCTGTAGTTGTGCCCCCAGTAGCTGTGCCCCCAGTAGTTGTGCCCCCCGTTGCTGTTCCCCCAGCAGCCGCTTACAAACACAAAAAAATAAACAAGCAACAATACTGACCAGCCCCGCTCCTGCTACCGACCGCTGCTGCCGCTGCTGCTCCTTCCGGCCGCCCGCTCCTCTCTATAGGAGAGACGTTATGATATCTCTTCCATAGCAGCGCTGCACAGACACTAGAGGTCAATTATGACCTCTAGTGTCTGTCAGTGGAGCCGGCTGCAGCGGACGCCCACACAGCCCACGGCGTCTGCTGCAGCTGGGGAACGGAATGCAGGGTGCGGGTAGGTGGCGGGCACCTGCGGGGTGACTGCAGCCGTGCCCGCAGGCAGCAGTGCCCCAGGCGCAGGCACTGCTTGCCCGCCCCAAGAACTGCTCCTGGTAGGCGTGTGCGGGAAGCCCCATAAAGCCACTGAAAAGTGCCAGTCAAGAGGGACATATCGGATCAACCTGTAGGAGTATCCGAGTTTCGAACCATAGTGTTGAGTGGAAGCATTTGTGAATTTGGACTTTTATATTAGCTGTCCTACCCGTTCTTTGCAAGGGAGTTTCTGATTTTCACGGTTGTACATAGAAATTATTGTTAAAAAGTTGGTAAATCCATAGAGATGTAAATTTGAGACATCTTAATGTAAGTAAATATTAATCCATGGTTCTTGGCGCTACCTGAGGAGCACCCATAGCAGATATGGCAACAAGTGACAGGACTATTTTTTTGTAGTTTGTTTAATTCTACACACTGGAGGTGCAATCCAAATTTTGATCCGATTGTCCGTTTGGGCATTATCATGCAACGCAAGGCACGCATCAGTAATGATGTAATTATGTCAACCCCCTTTTCTTAACCTTAGGAGATGTTTATTAAAATTCTGATTAATTAGTTTTCCTATTTCTCACCTGTAGAATACCTATGTTAAATTTCAGCTTCCTAACATATGGGGAAATAAGATAATTAGTGGTGAGTGAGTGAGTGAGTGAGTGAGGGCTTTTGCATTTCTATATATAGAAGACAGGGTAGCAATGAAACTTTCTCAGGTATCAAACATTTGTTTCACCTGTTTTTCTTTTTGAATAGGGCTCCACAGAGTAAGTGAGTGAGGGCCTCAGCAGAACATTAAACAAAATGGAATCTGGCAATCTGGATTATCCCTGTCAGCTGGGGCCCCTTAACACTTAACTGACGATTTATTTAGCTGAAAACCGCTCAGGGTTTTTTTTACGAGTGAATTAAGTGAAGAACATGACTTTAACCCTATCCCAAATGATTTCAGTAAAAAAAAAAAAAGAAAATTCCCCCCCCCCCCCCCCCCCCCAAAACATCAAAACATCGATCGAGAACATTGCGACCATCGGGACATCGGGAACATTGCGACTATCGCGGCTTTCATTTTGAAAGCTGGGACAGCTTGCAGGTATGCAGGGGGGGTCAGGGGGTGGCTTGGGAGGGTTAATTTATTCTCCCCAGTGGCTGCCATTGTCTGCAGCCGCTGGAGGGGACAGATCCTGCCATGCTGACCGATCAGCAGTGATCGGCAGACACGGGGAGAGTGCAGGGAGGCAGAGGGACCTCGTGTCCCTCTGACAGCAGCAGCGGAGGGAAGTTTATCTTCCCTGCCGCTGCTAACACTCTCTATCTGACTGGTCGCATCCTGTGCGACCAGGTCAGATAGAGCACTTGCAGACATGGTCACATCTGATGCGACCATGCCAGGCAAGTGGTTAAAGGTGTACTGCCTATATCCCCTTATGGCAGCCTTTTATGTTATGGACATGTATTGCATGCAGCCTCAAAATCTGCTCTTTGTGTTTGTTCATAGTCATTACATTAATGGGAATATGAGTGTACGGTGGTGATTTGGCCGAGTAATGTACGCACCAACGGAATTGTATTTGACCCAATCACAAGTCCAGTGGCTTAACCAGTAGTGTGGCTTATTGATAATTGAAGGTACAGATATACTCACTGTTACACTGATTGAGGCATGAAGCGGAGCAGGGTTCTGACAGATCATCAGCCGGTGACTGTCCTCTGGATGGGGGTAGCGATGCAGGGTGCTGGAACAGCAGTATCACGGGTAAAAGTAAGAGGTCCCTTGGAGTTAAGGGGGAGACATCCGTCTCCCAGTATATTATTGTACACAGTAACAAGATGGCGCTGCATATGCACTGTAACAACTCTGGTGGCCATCTTGGTAAGGGAATGAAGCATCATCCCCATAGGAGAAATACTGGAGAATGCACAGTAGCGATTTCCCATTCCAACACTTCAAAGAGGTCACCCTTCCAAGTTTGCATCAACACTTCATACCCTAAGCGTTTGTGGAAAATACGTCATATTGTAGGTTACCCATAACCTATCTTACCTAGCTGAATTACCTGGGTTTAAATGTAAAGTTATTCAGTTAATGAGTTGGATGTAACTGTCAACATTTTAAAAACAATTAGCAGCTTAGCAGCTCTTCCAACACACCCATGAGGTGGCTGCCCAGTGTCGTTTTTTTTTTTTCCTTGGGGTGTCGCCAGAAGCCCTAATCCCCAGCTCTCCAATTCATATCACTAGAGCCACCGGCACATCAGCTAAAACAAGAAAATCAGGAAACAATTTTAGTCATTTTTATCCCATGTCTAACACGTACTATATAAAAGTGAATATATCACAGTGGTAGTCATTGATAAATAGGCAGAATCACTATCTAAAACATTTCCATTGATGTTTTTTTTTCTCTTTAGTAATTTGACCAAATAGTATAATGTAGGTCCTATATTTCATTTTTGTTACCGTCGCCAAAAGCAGCTGCCCATTCGATGTCGATTTGCTTCTGTTTCTCACTGTCAGTTAGCCAACTGCAAAAATAAGAAGAAAGGGTCAGTTAGAGCTTATACACAACTAACAGGAAACATTAGCAGAAATGACAGTAAATCACAGGTAAATTACAGGTAGCAGTATATCATGGTACAAAGTATCACATGGCAGAATGTATCACATCACAGCAACACAGGCACTATATATATCTATATATATATATATATATATATATATATATATGTATATATATATATATATATAATGTGGAGCAGAGTACAGAAAGTGTTGGCGGGAGCTTTTTACAGCATTTATAACTCTATTCCTGGGAAAGGAATCCTTCAGGTCCACTACCAATGCCAGTTTCCATAGATCCCACCTAAATATATCAATACACTCTCCACCATGTACAAGGGACAACCAAGATATTCCCATTCCTCAGCCACAACACAGGCTGTGACAAATAGCAATACTGACTAGAAAATGTCTACTGCGCATGTCTCTGGAAACATGGCCCAGGGGCCCGTGTGCACCGCACACATTGCACCCATGGTAGAAACGCCAATGTCTCTTACCTTCTCTAACATTTTCCAGGCTATTTAATGAACGTTCCCCCCACAATATATTTAGTATAGGGTAGTAGTCATAAGGACACAGGATAAGAGATGGGGTTCGTATTAGTAGGGATGCATTAAAGCTGGGGATGATAGTTGTAGAAATAAGGACACAACTGGGTTGGAACATGATAGCTGGGTGGTGGCAGTAGTAAGATCACATGGCATGGGTTCGGACCTAGCTTCGTTTTTTTGGTAAGCAAATATAGAGTTTGGCGCCCTTGATGGGACAAACTGTATAAAGGGACAGCGCGTGCCTGCTGCAGATACCTGCTGCAGCCTGCCCTGTCCTGCACTGCAGAAGTGACTGCAGATGACTGTGTCTGTGCTGCTGCTGCTGATGTTACCATAGTAACATAGTAACTAAGGTTTAAAAAAGACAATTGTCCATCGAGTTCAACCTAATGTTCTTCTGAGTGGAGGGTGAGTCAACAAGTGTGACACACATACTCACACCAGGTCAAACACAGGTTCTTCTCAGTGTGGGCTGGGGGTAAAGGCTGGGCTGGCAGGGTCCATGAAAGCTTTTTTTTCCCTGGGGACCTATTTTCATTGATCAAGTCAATCCCAAGAATAGCGGGAATCCTGGGATTAAGATTTTTTTCCAATCCCAAATCCTGTGATTGAACAGATGAAGTGGGATTGGCTTTCTTAATTAGATCTAAGAAGAATACATTCTTCCAATACTGTGCATTAGTCTGGGAAGTCCACACTGTTCTTAAAGATAGAAAAACTCTGTTTCTGTAATTTCACTAAAAGTTTTAATGATGAAAATAGGGGTATATGTCTTTGGTGGGTATAGCTTGAAAGTAAAAGATCTTGGGCATACAGTGGTGAGACCCTTTAGTAAGTGGAGATAAAGTGAAAAGGATAGGTGTACACAGAAGGCGGAGTCCCACACCTCTACGATGTATCATTATACCTGAGTTTGTATCTTGATGGTGGAATTCTGTGCAGCTGTCTGAAAAATTGGGCGCAGAGCCTGATGGAAGTTGTCCAACGGCTAGTGTCACAGGTCATCACTGATCTGAGGCTCTTTCTGCACTTTCTATATACTGGTGGATGTCTCAGTTAGCCGCAAGGACTGCACGAGACTTCCGGGTTGGAGTTCCCGCGAGGTCTCGGCAAATGGAGAAGGCATTGGCGGTGACCTCCACAGTGTAGCGCTTTATGTGGCTGCATACCCAGCGTAATGGTCGGGCCAGCCCTGCACATGACAGATGAGTGGAAGTACCAGTAATAAGGACAGTAGCAGTAGTTTGGCCAGTTGTGAGGTGGTCATTAGAAAAATAAGATTTTACTTACCGATAAATCTATTTCTCGTAGTCCGTAGTGGATGCTGGGGACTCCGTCAGGACCATGGGGATTAGCGGCTCCGCAGGAGACAGGGCACAAAAATAAAGCTTTAGGATCAGGTGGTATGCACTGGCTCCTCCCCCTATGACCCTCCTCCAAGCCTCAGTTAGGATACTGTGCCCGGACGAGCGTACACAATAAGGAAGGATTTTGAATCCCGGGTAAGACTCATACCAGCCACACCAATAGGCTGGTTCAGGTGAAAAGCTGACACCACCTTAGGCAGAAAATGAGGACGCGTCCGCAGTTCTGCCCTGTCCGAATGGAAAATCAGATATGGGCTTTTATACGATAAAGCCGCCAATTCTGACACTCTCCTGGCTGAAGCCAGGGCCAGTAGCATGGTTACTTTCCATGTAAGATATTTCAAATCCGCCGATTTGAGTGGCTCAAACCAATGGGATTTGAGAAAATCCAAAACTACATTAAGGTCCCACGGAGCCACTGGGGGCACAACCGGGGGCTGTATATGTAGTACTCCTTTTACAAAAGTCTGGACTTCAGGAACTGAAGCCAATTCTTTCTGGAAGAAAATCGACAGGGCCGAAATTTGAACCTTAATGGACCCCAACTTGAGGCCCATAGACAATCCTGTTTGCAGGAAATGTAGGAATCGACCCAATTGAAATTCCTCCGTGGGGGCCTTCCTGGCCTCACACCACGCAACATATTTTCTCCAAATGCGGTGATAATGTTGTGCAGTCACCTCCTTCCTGGCTTTAACCAGTGTAGGAATGACCTCTTCTGGAATGCCTTTTTCCCTTAGAATTCGGCGTTCAACCGCCACGCCGTCAAACGCAGCCGCGGTAAGTCTTGGAATAGACACGGTCCCTGCTGAATCAGGTCCCGTCTTAGAGGTAGAGGCCACGGATTTTCCGTGAGCATCTCCTGAAGTTCCGGGTACCAAGTTCTTCTTGGCCAATCCGGAGCCACGAGTATCGTTCTTACTCCCCTTTGCCGTATAATTCTCAGTACTTTGGGTATGAGAGGCAGAGGAGGAAACACATACACTGACTGGAACACCCACGGTGTTACCAGAGCGTCCACAGCTATTGCCTGAGGGTCTCTTGACCTGGCGCAATACCTGTCCAGTTTTTTGTTGAGGCGAGACGCCATCATATCCACCTTTGGTTTTTCCCAACGGTTCACAATCATTTGGAAGACTTCTGGATGAAGTCCCCACTCTCCCGGGTGAAGATCATGTCTGCTGAGGAAGTCTGCTTCCCAGTTGTCCACTCCCAGAATGAACACTGCTGACAGTGCTATCACATGATCTTCCGCCCAGCGAAGAATCCTTGCAGCTTCTGCCATTGCTCTCCTGCTTCTTGTGCCGCCCTGTCTGTTTACGTGGGCGACTGCCGTGATGTTGTCCGACTGGATCAACACCGGCTGACCCTGAAGCAGGGGTTTTGCCAGGCTTAGAGCATTGTAAATCGCTCTTAGCTCCAGTATATTTATGTGAAGAGACATCTCCAGGCTTGACCATACTCCCTGGAAGTTTCTTCCCTGTGTGACCGCTCCCCAGCCTCTCAGACTGGCATCCGTGGTCACCAGGACCCAGTCCTGTATGCCGAATCTGCGGCCTTCTAACAGATGAGCACTCTGCAACCACCACAGAAGAGACACCCTTGTCCGTGGCGATAAGGTTATCCGCTGATGCATCTGCAGATGCGATCCGGACCATTTGTCCAGCAGATCCCACTGAAAAGTTCGTGCGTGGAATCTGCCGAATGGGATTGCTTCGTAAGAAGCCACCATCTTTCCCAGGACTCTTGTGCATTGATGCACAGACACTTTTCCTGGTTTTAGGAGGTTCCTGACAAGTTCGGATAACTCCTTGGCTTTCTCCTCCGGAAGAAACACCTTTTTCTGAACCGTGTCCAGAATCATTCCCAGGAACAGCAGACGTGTTGTCGGGGTCAACTGAGATTTTGGAAAATTCAGAATCCACCCGTGTTGTTGCAGCACTACTTGGGTTAGTACTACTCCGTCCTCCAGCTGTTCTCTGGACCTTGCCCTTATCAGGAGATCGTCCAAGTAAGGGATAATTAATACGCCTCTTCTTCGCAGAAGAATCATCATTTCGGCCATTACCTTGGTAAAGACCCGAGGTGCCGTGGACAATCCAAACGGCAGCGTCTGAAACTGATAATTACAGTTTTGCACCACGAACCTGAGGTACCCTTGATGTGAAGGGCAAATTGGGACATGCAGGTAAGCATCTTTTATGTCCAGGGACACCATAAATTCCCCTTCTTCCAGATTCGCTATCACTGCTCTGAGTGATTCCATCTTGAACTTGAATTTTTGTATGTACAGGTTCAAAGATTTCAGATTTAGAATAGGTCTTACCGAGCCGTCCGGCTTCGGTACCACAAATAGCGTGGAGTAATACCCCTTTTCCTGTTGTAGGAGGGGTACCTTGACTATCACCTGCTGAGAAAACAGCTTGTGAATGGCTTCCAATACCGTCGCCCTGTCTGAGGGAGACGTTGGCAAAGCAGACTTTAGGAACCGGCGAGGGGGAGACTTCTCGAATTCCAACCTGTAACCCTGAGATACTACCTGCAGGATCCAGGGGTCCACCTGTGAGCAAGCCCACTGCGCGCTGAAATTCTTGAGTCGACCCCCCACCGTTCCTGAGTCCGCTTGTAAAGCCCCAGCGTCATGCTGAGGGCTTTGCAGAACCCGCGGAGGGCTTCTGTTCCTGGGAAGGAGCTGCTTGCTGCCCTCTCTTACCCTTTCCTCTGCTTCGGGGCAGATATGACTGTCCTTTTGCCCGCTTTTTATAGGACCGAAAGGACTGCGGCTGAAAAGACGGTGTCTTTTTCTGTTGGGAGGGGGTCTGAGGTAAAAAGGTGGATTTCCCGGCAGTTGCCGTGGCCACCAAATCCGATAGACCGACGCCAAATAATTCCTCCCCTTTATACGGCAATACTTCCATATGCCGTTTGGAATCCGCATCACCTGACCACTGTCGTGTCCATAAACTTCTTCTGGCAGATATGGACATCGCACTTACTCTCGATGCCAGAGTGCAAATATCCCTCTGAGCATCTCGCATATAAAGAAAAGCATCCTTTAATTGCTCTAAAGTCTGTAAAATACTGTCCCTATCCAGGGTATCAATATTTTCAGTCAGGGAATCCGACCAGACCACCCCAGCACTGCACATCCAGGCTGAGGCGATGGCTGGTCGCAGTATAACACCAGTATGTGTGTATATACTTTTTAGGGTAGTTTCCAGCCTCCTATCAGCTGGATCCTTGAGGGCGGCCGTATCAGGAGACGGTAACGCCACTTGTTTTGATAAGCGTGTGAGCGCCTTATCCACCTTAGGGGGTGTTTCCCAGCGCGCCCTAACCTCTGGCGGGAAAGGGTATAATGCCAATAACTTTTTTGAAATTAGCACTTTTCTATCTGGGTTAACCCACGCTTCATCACATACATCATTCAATTCCTCTGATTCAGGAAAAACTACAGGTAGTTTTTTCACCCCCCACATAATACCCCTTTTTGTGGTACTTGTAGTATCAGAGATATGCAAAGCCTCCTTCATTGCCGTGATCATATAACGTGTGGCCCTACTGGAAAATACGTTTGTTTCTTCACCGTCGACACTAGATTCAGTGTCCGTGTCTGGGTCTGTGTCGACCGACTGAGGTAAAGGGCGTTTTACAGCCCCTGACGGTGTCTGAGACGCCTGGGCAGGTACTAACTGGTTTTCCGGCCGTCTCATGTCGTCAACTGATTTTTGTAATGTGCTGACATTATCACGTAATTCCATAAACAAAGCCATCCATTCCGGTGTCGACTCCCTGGGGGGTGACATCACCATTACCGGCAATTGCTCTGCCTCCACACCAACATCGTCCTCATACATGTCGACACACACGTACCGACACACAGCAGACACACAGGGAATGCTCTATTGAAGACAGGACCCCACTAGCCCTTTGGGGAGACAGAGGGAGAGTTTGCCAGCACACACCCAAGCGCTATAATATATATGGGAACAACCCTATATAAGTGTTGTATCCTTATAGCAGCTTAAATATAGTAATATCGCCAAAAAAAGTGCCCCCCCTCTCTGTTTTACCCTGTTTCTGTAGTGCAGTGCAGGGGAGAGTCCTGGGAGCCTTCCTCACAGCGGAGCTGAGCAGGAAAATGGCGCTGTGTGCTGAGGAGAATAAGCCCCGCCGGCGAGCTCTTCTCCGGAGTTTGTGAGATCTGGCAGGGGTTAAATACATCCATATAGCCTCAAGGGCTATATGTGATGTATTTTTTAGCCATAAAAAGGTATTATACATTGCTGCCCAGGGCGCCCCCCCCAGCGCCCTGCACCCTCCGTGACCGCTGTGTGAAGTGTGCTGACAACAATGGCGCACAGCTGCAGTGCTGTGCGCTACCTCAGGAAGACTGAAAAGTCTTCTGCCGCCTGCTTCTGGACCTCTTCCATCTTCGGCATCTGCAAGGGGGGTCGGCGGCGCGGCTCCGGGACCGGACTCCATGGCTGGGCCTGTGTTCGATCCCTCTGGAGCTAATGGTGTCCAGTAGCCTAAGAAGCCAATCCATCCTGCACGCAGGTGAGTTGACTTCTCTCCCCTAAGTCCCTCGATGCAGTGAGCCTGTTGCCAGCAGGACTCACTGAAAATAAAAAACCTAAAAACTTTTTCTAAGCAGCTCTTTAGGAGAGCCACCTAGATTGCACCCTGCTCGGACTGGCACAAAAACCTAACTGAGGCTTGGAGGAGGGTCATAGGGGGAGGAGCCAGTGCACACCACCTGATCCTAAAGCTTTATTTTTGTGCCCTGTCTCCTGCGGAGCCGCTAATCCCCATGGTCCTGACGGAGTCCCCAGCATCCACTAGGACGTTAGAGAAATTTACTTTAAATGGTTTTTAATGACTTTTGAATATTACAGATAGAAATACTAATGTATGAATAAAAAGAGTTCCAAAATACACGCTTCATATTTCTAACCATTTGTACTGAAATCCAAATACAAAGTGGCTTGCCAAAACAAAAACACACAAATGGTTTTAGAAGTAAAACATGTCTAGTAATAACATCTAGCCAAATAAACCATAATAGTCTGCAAATGATGTTAGTAACTTACCCCCACAGTGTGTGCAAAAACAGGCACAGCATGCAAAAGGCACATAATGCCAGGGCCACAAAGAGCGCCACATGAAAAGTCTCCATCGCTTCGATGAGATCTGTGCAAGAAAGAAACACATAGGTGAATTATCCATCTCACAGCAATGTACACATATTCATTCATTATTTAAACCTTTTCATAAACAGCAGAGAGGCTTCCTTATCATGAGGAGTATTGGTAATATAAGTAATAAGTAAAATAACACAGACTGGCACCTTTATAATCTCTATACACAGTCCCTGAGCTAGAAAGCCTGGGCTGGCAATCATAATTTAGGAGAGATCTGCAGTGTGGGGTCTCACCTTTTCATCATAACCAGATTTGGGTCCCTCTACTAAGCAGAGCCAGGGCCATCTTAATGTATGGGCTTACTGGGCAGCTGCCCAGGGCACCCCAATTCTAGGGGCTACTGAGCAGGGTTGAGCTGAATAGGCAAACACAGAGGGGTTTCCAGTTGCCCAGAAACCCCCTTCCCACAGCCTGGCCAGTGGCCACTACATGCAGTATAAATGGCAGAATGCAGATGCTGCAAATGCCCAGAAACAGCAGATTTTCCTACAAAGTCTGTTGTGTGTGTCTGTGGATTATTCCAAAATACGGAAAAATCCGATATCCAACATACTTCTGGTCCCAAGCATTTTGGATAAGGGATACTCAACCTGTACTTCAATTGGCTTACTGGGATCATTGGGCCTACATATGTCTGAAGAACTGTATTACATCAACTGCACTTTGGGAATACAGCTTGTTACATGCTAATTATGTATCCTTCATGGGCTGGCAACAATCACTATAAAATCAAGCATTTGGAACCTGCCATCCAGAAATACTGCTGTTGCTCCAGGGCTGGTGCCTCAGGAGCTTCTTGGCAGTAAGAGAATACAGCCTGGCCACTCTGTGAATTACACACAATCAGAGCAGCCAGTCAGAATTCTCTACCTGTCTCCCAGCCTTCAGCCAGACAGCTCATGGCTCTAGTCATGTGGAGAGTTGGCGCAGGAATGCACGAGGGGTACCTTCATGGGCTGGCAACAATCACTATAAAATCAAGCATTTGGAACCTGCCATCCAGAAATACTGCTGTTGCTCCAGGGCTGGTGCCTCAGGAGCTTCTTGGCAGTAAGAGAATACAGCCTGGCCACTCTGTGAATTACACACAATCAGAGCAGCCAGTCAGAATTCTCTACCTGTCTCCCAGCCTTCAGCCAGACAGCTCATGGCTCTAGTCATGTGGAGAGATGGCGCAGGAATGCACGAGGGGTACATGTATTTTGTATTTATTCCCGTGATTTGGTGTGTATAGGCCCCAGTGCTTTGCTTTGCCCGGGGCCTACAATGCTGTTAAATCATTCCTCAGCACAGCCAACCCAAATGCGGAGTTACCAACTGGCCCTAAATTCCACTGACTGTCCCAGAATATACAGATTTATCCCCGGAAATCCACACCACTGGAAATATATTACTGAATAATGACCAACTGTACTGTAACAATCCTTATTGTCTGCATTGCAGATGTGATTCTTATTACTATTACTAGACATTAGTAAAAAGCAATAACCGCTACATTATGTTTCACTTCAATTCATGATGGGAGTTGTAGTACTCCAAGGTGCTGCGAGACAGTATTGCACATGGTACAGCAGCACTGGTTATATAATGCTGGTGACTATGTATTTGCCATAAGGCAAAGGGGCATTTCTGAGCTCTCATGGTGTCAGTGCTTCTTCAGTAGAGATGTGCACCGGAAATTTTTCGGGTTTTGGTTTTGAATTCGGTTCCGCGGCCGTGTTTTGGATTCGGACGCATTTTGGCAAAACCTCCCTGAATTTTTTTTGTCAGATTCGGGTGTGTTTTGGATTCGGTTGTTTTTTCTCAAAAACCCCTCAAAAACAGCTTAAATCATAGAATTTGGGGGTCATTTTGATCCTATAGTATTATTAACCTCAATAACCATAATTTCCACTCATTTCCAGTCTATTTTGAACACCTCACACCTCACAATATTATTTTTAGTCCTAAAATTTGCACCGAGGTCGCTGGATGACTAAGCTAAGTGACCTAAGAGGGCGGCACAAACACCTGGCCCATCTAGGAGTGGCACTGCAGTGTCAGACAGGATGGCACTTTAAAAAATTGGCCCCAAACAGCACATGATGCAAAGAAAAAAGAAAAAGAGGTGCACTGTGGTCGCTGGATGGCTAAGCTAAGCGACACAAACACCTCAATTTCACAGGAATTATTCATTCTAATCAGTGGTATTATTGGTCCAAATCACTGGAAGAAAATGACAAAATCACAGGAATTATTCGTTCTAATCAATGGTATTATTGGTCCAAATCACTTGAAGAAAATGACAATCACAGGAATTATTTGTTCTAATTAATGGTATTATTGGTCCAAATCACTGGAAGAAAATGACAAAATCACTGGAATTAAATGGCAGTAATGTCGGGAATTATATTAAATGGCAGTACCACTGGACATATACGGAAGTGTCAGACAGGATGGCACTTAAAAAAATAGTCCCCAAACAGCACATGATGCAAAGAAAAGAGAAAAAGAGGTGCACTGTGGTCGCTGGATGGCTAAGCTAAGCGACACAAACACCTCAATATCACAGGAATTATTCGTTCTAATCAATGGTATTATTGGTCCAAATCACTGGAAGAAAATGACAAAATCACTGGAATCATTTGGCAAGATCACTGTAATTAATAATTAATTATAAATCACTGATATTAATTGGTAAAATCTCGCTATCGCCTGCCTAGTGAAGTGGAATCTAGATGGGATTTTGTACCGGGGTCATCAATTGTCTAAATCCCAATGCACTAATGGCGGAAAACGGGCGCATGTCTAACAGCGCACTGATTGCACTGAGAACTGATTATACTGATCAATCACTGATTATACTGAGCACTGATTTTACTGAGCACTGATGATACTATGGAGAACTGACACTGAGCAGCGAGAACAGCACTGGACTATTGTACTGTAGTATACTGGTCACCACAATGCTGCACTACTACAATATACTGCTCGCAACAATGCAGCACAGATATGGATACTTGAAGTGACACCGCAGAGCTGCAAGATACAGCAATGGCCTACTGTACTGTACAACTATATACTGTTGGTTACCAAAATGCTGCACTGTACTACTATATATACTGCTCACAAAAATGCAGCACAGATATGGAATGGATACTTGCAGTGACACGGAGCTGCAAGATACAGCAATGGCCTACTGTACTGTACAACTATATACTGTTGGTCACCAAAATGCTGCACTGTACTACTATATATACTGCTCACAAAATGCAGCACAGATATGGAATGGATACTTGCAGTGACACGGAGCTGCAAGATACAGCAATGGCCTACTGTACTGTACAACTATATACTGTTGGTCGCCAAAATGCTGCACTGTACTACTATATATAATATAGTATACACTGGTCACACAACAATGCAGCATATATTGAGTTCTGATGATCAGGATACTGTCTAGAACTGAGTCTGACATGAAGCTGCAAGATACAGCAATGGCCTACTGAACTGTACTATACTGGTGGTCCCCACAATGCAGAACACTGAGCACAGATATTTGCAGCACACTGAGCACAGATATGGAGCTTTTCAGGCAGAGAACGTAGATATTTGCAGCACACTGAGCACAGATATGGAGCTTTTCAGGCAGAGAACGTAGATATTTGCAGCACACTGAGCACAGATATTTGCAGCACACTGAGCACAGATACGGAGCTTTTCAGGCAGAGAACGTGGCCACGTCCTCTCCGTTCAATCTCCAATGCACGAGTGAAAATGGTGGCGACGTGCGGATCTTTATATAGAATACGAATCTCGCGAGAATCCGACAGCGGGATGATGACATTCGGCCTCGTTCGGGTTAACCGAGCAAGGTGGGAAGATCTGAGGCTGCCTCGGACCCGTGAGACATACGTGAAGTTGGGGGGGGTTCAGATCTCGACGAACCGAACCCGCTTATCTCTATTCTTCAGTAATAACCCTTTGTCTTGTCACATGACTGACAGCGGCATCCCATCCTTTAGTATGCCAGCAGTGGACGGGGTAATTACAATACAACATATGTCTAATGGTTCCTGAATATGAAGATTTTGAGGATAACATTACATGGACTCAACACACCTAGGGCTCTATGTACTAAGCCTTGAAGAGAGAAAAAGTGGACAGAGGTAAAGTACCAGCCAATCAGCTCCTAACTGCCATGTTACAGACTGTGTTTGGAAAATGACAGTTAGGAGCTGGTTGGTTGGTCTTTATCTTTGTCCACTTTATCTCTCTCCGAGGCTTAGTACATAGACCCCCTAATGCTGGCAACACTTTGCTTCATGGATATGAAATATTGCTCCCAATATCTGTTGTAATGTTTTAACATTCTATAATTAACTTGTAGCCACAGGCAAATCAGCAGCTGACACCCACATACTTAATTCTCAATATATATTCTTCCATATATAACATTAAAATATTGTTGTAATATTCTTACGTTGAGTCCATGTGACAAAATCCAGGAAATCTCTATGTATTACAGTAGATGCAGGTGTAACTACATACAGTACAGTAAGCTGCGTATATTCTGCTGAAGTATAAATGTGTCTATGTCACTAATTAGCCATATAAAATGTGGTTTTTTTTTTTTCTGCTCAGTAAAAATAATAGAATTATCTGAGGGGTCCACTTACCTTCTGTCTCTTATATAAGACCTTCTTATCCAGATGTTTTTTGGATATAGTATATCCAGATGTTATTCAGATATATCCAGATGTTATTTAGATATGTATCAATGATACTAAAATATGTTAAAGCAAATACTGAGTCAGCACAAGTAATCACTTGTCTTTCTCCTCCAACAACTACCTATCAAAGGAGACTGTTACAGCCTGTCAGCAGTATAAGCCTGAGCCCCATTATGATGCGTTCTGCGCCTCATTATGATGTCACAATGGCAACTAGGACCTGGCTGGGATTATTACAGTGAGCTAATGTAGCAAAATAAATAACGGGTTACTTCAATATTGCTATTTGAGACATATAACAGCAACAGGGCAACATTTTTTTACATTTTTTTCCTATATACTTTTTCCAAATGTACATTTAATTAGTAGTTACTATTATAATAATTAGCGTCTGGTTTAGGAATGCTATTTTAAGAAAATATTATTAGCTTATTAATATCATCTGAAAAGTAAATGGTATATTTTATCATCATTATTATTATTATTGTTATTATTAAGAATAATAATTGTATACACACACACACACACACACACACACACACACACACACACACACACACACACACACACACACACACACACGCACATATCCAAATATTCCGAAATATGGATTTTTTTTTTGAGTGAGACTGAGATAGTGAAACCTTTGTTTTCTGATGGCTCAATGTATACAAACTTTGTTTAATATACAAAGTTATTAAAAATATTGTATTAAATGACCTTCAGGCTGTGTGTATAAGGTGTATATGAAACATAAATGCATTCTGTGCTTAGACTTGGGTCCCATCGCCATGATATCTCATTATGGTATGCAATTATTCCAAAATACGGAAAAATCCAATATCCAGCATTTTGGATATGGGATACTCAACCTGTGTGTGTGTATATGTATATATATATATATATATATATATATATATATATATACGTACGTACGTACGTACGTACGTACGCAAAAGCCCTCACTCACTCACTCACTCACTCACTGACTCATCACTAATTCTCTTCCCGATATGTTAGGAAGCTGAAATTACAAATACAGTAGGTATTCTTCAGATGGGAAATAGGAAAACTACGTAATTAGAAAATTAGAATTTTAATAACCGTCCCCTAAGGGAATGAACAGGGGATTGACATATTGACATTATTACAGATGCATGGCTTGTGTTGTGTGAACGATAACGCCCAAATAGACAATTGGATCAAAATTTGGATTGCACCTCCAGTGTGTAGAATTTAACAAACTACAAAAATGGTCCTGTCACTTTTTACCATATCTGCTACGGGTGCTCCTCGGATAACGCAAAGAACCATGGATTAATATTTACTTACATTAAGACGTCTCATATTTACATCTCTATAGATTTACCAAATTTATAACACTCATTTATATTTACAACTGTGTAAATCAGAAACTGCTGCGAGACGATATATATATATATATATATATGTGTGTGTGTGTGTGTGTGTATGTATGTATATATATATATATATATGTGTATATATATATATATATATATATATATATATACATACAACATACAGAGCCCGGCACTCCTCCTCAAAATAATGTGCCCCGGTGCCCTCAGCAACGGTGATTGACAGTTTAAAGAAAGGACTGCGGCACTCAGGGTCTTGTAGTTGTAGAAAATGTATTAAAAATGCACAACAAAGGACATCAACGTTTCGGGGTGTCTAACCCCTTTGTCAAGATCTTGTCTCACATCTTGACAAAGGGGTTAAACACCACGAAACGTTGATGTCCTTTGTTGTGCATTTTTAATACATTTTCTACAACTACAAGACCCTGAGTGCCGCAGACCTTTCTTTAAACTATATATATATATATATATATATATATATATATATATATATATACATCCATTATATATTAAAAATCTAAGGGGTCCTCAGAGATATCACTGAACTGGGCCCCAAGATTTCTGTTACCGGCCCTGAGTACAATGGGTAATGCCTGGCTCTTCTAATGCCAGCACTTTTTCTCCAATTATTTGCATTTATAAAAATACACTTGGGAGTTTTTATATGCACACTTTCCTATCCAAGTGTTAATGCGATCACTGTACTGAAACCTGCTTATAGAACAATTGCCCACTAGCAAAATACATGTAGGAGTTGGATGTAGGCAGAGGCGTATCAAGCATGGGGCGAGCAGGGCACGTGCCCTGGGCGCTGTGGCAGCCCCAACAGAGGGGGACGCCACCGGCACCTGCACGGCCCGCTCGCACCATGCGACAGGAATTCTGCCGGCGCTACCGGCGGCGCTCTCCCTGTCTCCCCGGCTGCTGTGCCTGTCACACTGGACAGGCAGCGGCAGCCAGGATCCTCTCCCTACTCCCTCCCCTGCAAAGTGTACATTGCGCGTGTGCAAAAGCGACCTCGGAGGTACGTGCGCGCGTGTGCGCGACCTCGGGGGTGCGCGGACTATGAAGTGCAGGTCAGCGGGCTAAACAGTTTAAAGCAGTTTATACTTTCCCAGTGTCGGGAGAGGGAAGGATACGGGAGGGGAGGAGAGGGGAGGAGAGGAGAGGGGAGGGGAGGGGAGGGGAGGTGAGCGGAGGGTGGTGCGGGGCAGTGTGTGTGTGCTAATTGTGTGTGTGTAGGGCAGTGTGCGTGTGTGTTAATTGTGTGTGGGACAGTGTGCGTGTGTGTTAATTGTGTGTGGGACAGGGTGCGTGTGTGTTAATTGTGTGTGTGTGGGACAGTGTGAGTGTGTGTTAATTGTGTGTGTGGGACAGTGTGAGTGTGTGTTAATTGTGTGTGTGGGACAGTTTGAGTGTGTGTTAATTGTGTGTGGGACAGTGTGCGTGTGTGTTAATTGTGTGTGTGGGACAGTGTGTGTGTGGGTTAATTGTGTGTGTGTGTGTGTGTGTGTGTGGGACAGTGTGCGTGTGTGTTAATTGTGTGTGTGTGTGGGACAGTGTGCGTGTGTGTTAATTGTGTTTGTGGGACAGTGTGAGTTTGTGTTAATTGTGTGAGTGTGTGTTAATTGTGTGTGTGTGGGGGACAGCTTGAGTGTGTGTTAATTGTGTGTGAGTGGGACAGTGTGAGTGTGTGTTAATTGTGTGTGTGTGTGTGTGTGTGGGACAGCTTGAGTGTGTGTTAATTGTGTGTGAGTGGGACAGTGTGAGTGTGTGTTAATTGTGTGTGTGTGTGGCAGGGACGACGTGCAGTCAGGGGAGGCAGGCAGGGGCGTTTTAAGAGAGGAGGAGGCCCGTGTTTAGCATCCTCCGTCGGGCCCCCTCCTCTCTGCCCGGAGCGCTGTAGAGTCTGAGCACTAGAGGGCTCAGACTCTACTGCGCATGCGCAGATCTCCGGGAAAATGGCGCGGCGGCCATTTTCCCTGAGATCTCTCTACTGCGCATGCGCAGAACGCCGTTAAAATGGCCCCTGGGCCATTTTCACTGTGTTCTAGCGGCGCTACGGATGCCGGCGCTGGACTTCAGAGGGGTAAGTATTTTACAAATGGGTGCAGTGTGTGCGGTGGGGGCCCCCTCTGGACTCAGGGGCCCGTGTGCACCGCACACACTGCACCCATTATAGAAACGCCAGTGGAGGCAGGGGAGGCACTATTAAAATAATATAAAGAAGATACTTAAGACACACAGGGGGAAATTCAAATGTTTGAAAAGTTGGTTGGGTGTCTGTTTTTTCCTGTCTATTAGATAGGAAAAAACAGACTCCCAACTGACTTTTCAAACATTTGAATCTCCCCCATATTCTGTGCCATAACTAAGTATCTTCTTTATTTAATTCTAATAATTTTTCTACCTTAAATGTGTATGGGAGGCACTGATAGCAGTGCCTCCCATACAGAATGGAAACGGGACAGAGCGGGGGGCGGGGCCAAGCACTGGGCTGTAAAAGCCCATTAAAACAGATGGGGAAAGCGGCACTGAAACAAGTGGTTCGCTGACAGGGACACCACCCCCACGTCAGCGAGGCACCTGTGATTGAACAGCGGATCCAGTGCTGGATCCGCTTGTCCAATCACCCACACACGGCTCTGGAGGCGGCGGGTCCCGGCGGTGAGTGGCGTCTGCAGTGTGCGTCCCCCGTCCTCCTCCGCCGCTGACAGGAGCGGTGTTGTGCGGCTCTCCCCCGTGCGGCTCTCCCCTTCCTCCGCCGTCTCCGTCCTCCCGCTGACAGGAGCGGCGGTGTGCGGCTCTCCCCCTCCTCCGCCGGCTCCGTCCTCCCGGCGTGACCCTGCAGTGTGTGTGGCTCTCCCCAGCAGCAGCAGCAGGTTAGTCTCTCTCTCTCTCTCTCCCTCCCTCCCTCCTCCCCCCCCCCCTCTCTCTCTCTCTCTCTCCTCCTGTGGATTGAAGTTTGTAAGTATAATTTTCATTTTTACCAGGTGCCCCTATTGGATTCTACTGGACAAGTGGACGTGACCGGCATGGGATGTAAGTAAGTAATCTGTCTCTCATTTTTACAGGTACCCCTATTGGATTCTAGTGGACAAGTGCACGTGACCGGCGTGGGATATAGGTAAGTATGTGTGAGTGTGTAAGTGTATTTTAATAAATTTTTACTGTCACGGTGTGTGAGTTGTGTTTTTATTTGGGTATTTTTTCTGTTGTAGAACTACAGGTACCAGCGGGCCCGTTATCTCCCCGCATGCTGGTACTTGAGGTTCTCCAAGTACCAGCAAGCGGGGGAGGCTTGCTGGGCCTTATAGTTCCACAACAAAAAACAATATTCTTTTTTTTACACACATGGCTATCAGCCTCCCATCCACCACCCACGGATGGGGGGGGACAGCCTCGGGCTTCACCCCTGGCCCTTGGGTGCCTGGAGGGGGTGACCCCTTGATTTAAGGGGTCCCCACTACTCCAGGGAACCCTGGCCAGGGGTGACTAGTTAGGGGGGGGTAATGCCACGGCAGCAGGGACCTACATAAATGTGTCCCCCGGCTGTGGCATTATGTCCCTGGCTAGTGAAGCCCGGTGCTGGTTTTTTTTTTCAATATTAAATTTTTATTGAGTTTTCATACAGATTACATGTACATGTACATTTAGATTGGTAAGTAAAATCAGGAGGGGGGGGGGAGAAACATACAAAACAGAAATAATAAAGACATGGGGGGGAGTACGTATCAGGGATATCGTAATACAACAATGGTATCATAGTATAGTGAAAGACAAGAGGACTGCATCACTTAGCTAATCATTGTCCGGTATGGACCGGGGAGCGAAGCACAGAGAGGTCTGGAATGTCAGCTGGAGCACTGGATGCACCTATCTGGCCCAAACCCTCCTTGTAAAGGGACCATTTAATCCATTTCTTACTAATAGAGGTATTTCCTGGAGAACAATTGCCCTCTGCTGTTTCAAAAACATTGGCCCTCATTCCGAGTTGATCGGTCGCAAGGCAAATTTAGCAGAGTTACACACGCTAAGCCGCCGCCTACTGGGAGTGAATCTTAGCTTCTTAAAATTGCGACCGATGTATTCGCAATATTGCGATTACTAACTACTTAGCAGTTTCAGAGTAGCTCCAGACTTACTCTGCCTGTGCGATCAGTTCAGTGCTTGTCGTTCCTGGTTGACGTCACAAACACACCCAGCGTTCGCCCAGGCACTCCCACCGTTTCTCCGGCCACTCCTGCGTTTTTTCCGGAAACGGTAGCGTTTTCAGCCACACGCCCCTGAAACGCCGTGTTTCCGCCCAGTAACACCCATTTCCTGTCAATCACATTACGATCGCCGGAGCGAAGAAAAAGCCGTGAGTAAAAATACTTTCTTCATAGTAAAGTTACTTGGCGCAGTCGCAGTGCGAACTTTGCGCATGCGTACTAAGCGGATTTTCACTGCGATGCGATGAAAAAGAACGAGCGAACAACTCGGAATGAGGGCCATAGTGTTGATGGACACTATTTTCTATCATTGAAATATTGGGGATGACCGCCGACTTCCATTTGGAGGCAATGGCGGCTTTAGAAGCTATGAGGATATGGCCTAAAATGTATCTATCACCGCTGGACATCTCCTTCTCATAATAGTGAAAGAGTGCCAAGAGGGGGTCAGGCACAAGGACCACTCCTAATATGTGGGAAATGAATAGGAACACCTCCCTCCAGAGCGCCCGGATTACCGGACATAACCAAAAAATATGTAAAATATCTCCCACCATCCCACAATTTCTCCAGCAACTAGCGGAGACATCGGGCCAGATTTTATGCAAACGGTCCGGCGTTAAATATACCCTATGAACCAGTTTGTAATACATTTCACAATGATTTACACATTTGGAAATTCTAAAACAAGATTTAAAGATATCTTTCCAGACATCTTCAGTGAAGACCGCATGGAGGTCTTTTTCCCATTTAGTCTGTGCAGGGAAGACCCCATGGTGGGACTCGGTCACAAGATGCTGGTACCATCGGGAAATGCCTCCCCTGTTGCCGCTGGGCACTAGAAGTGACATCAGTATTTTAGGGAGATCAGTATGTGGGACTCGACTTGGAGAGCAGCTTTGAAGCCAATGCCGCAATTGTAGATATTTATGAAAATCTTGTTTGGGTACCTGAAATTGTTCTTGGAGTAGGGAGAAGGGGACTAAGGCGCCGTCTCGGAGGACATCTTTTAGAGTGGTGAGACCCAAGGTTCGCCAGTGGTGTAATTGCAAATCCGGGATCAATAAGGCTATAGCGTGGAGGGACAACTGGGGAGAGGGCAAAGCACCAGGAGGGAGAGACTTAATTACTTCTTTCCATGCCAACAGGGTTGCGTGAACTGCGGAGCACTCAGCAACTCTAGCTGGGAACGATTTGATGGGCAACCATAACAAATCCGATAGTGTGAAGGGGGATATTGCGTCTTGTTCCAGGGATACCCATGGTTTAAAATTGCCCTGGGTGAACCAATCTCTAGCTTGGGTGAGTAAACAAGCAATACGGTATCTCTCTAAATCTGGATATGCGACTCCCCCGGCACATTTTGGCGCAGTTAATTTGGATTTCGCTATTCTCGGCATTGAGCCCTCCCATATATATTTAGTTAATAGACGATTGAATCTGTTACAAACATCTTTGGGGAAAGCCCTTGGGATGGTACGAAAGAGGTACATCAATTTTGGTAAGAGGACCATCTTCGCAGCTGCCACCCGTCCGACCCAGGAGACCTCCTGCATCATCCAGTCTTTAATTAATAATTCAAATGCACGAAAAAGTGGGTCGTAGTTGCACCCCATTAAGTCCCGCCCCCTAGATATATGAACACCCAGATATTTAAGCGATCTAAGTTGCCACGCATACTTATAGTCATTCTTTAGACGACTAAGAGCGCTGTCAGAAATATTCAAAGGGAGGGCCTCAGTCTTAGTAGCGTTCAGTTTGTAGTAAGAGACCGCTGCATAAGAGTCTAAAAGAGAGTGTAAATGAGGTAAGGACGTTTCAGGCTCTCACACTAAGATATCATCCGCAAAAAGACAGATTTTATGTGGTATCCCTCCCACCTCTGGACCAACAATTGAGTCTGACACCCTAATTCACTCTGCCAGAGGTTCCACAGCTAGTACAAAGATAAGGGGTGATAATGGGCATCCCTGCCGGGTCCCATTAGTAATATTAAATAAAGAGGAGTTGCACCCATTGGTGAAAACCGAAGCCGAAGGCGAGGAGTACAAAGCTAAAATGGAGTCAAGTATCCTACCCGTTAATCCAAAATGGCCCAGGGTAACCCTTAAATAATCCCAATGGAGCCTATCGAATGCTTTTTCTGCATCCAGGGAGAGAAGCAAGAGGGGTTCGCTCCGGGCCTGGCAGCGGTCAATCAAGTTAATAACCCTACGTGTGTTATCTGACGCTTGCCGGCCCAGAACAAAACCCACCTGATCAGGGTTAATCAAACTAGGCAGGAGAGGGGAAATCCTATTTGCAACCATCTTGGCGACCAATTTAAGGTCAGTGTTCAACAATGCTATTGGGCGGTAATTCTTAACCACTGTAGGGGATTTTCCTGGCTTAGGGATGGTAACTATTCGGGCCTCTAACATCTCTTTCGGGAAACATGTGGAGTCAGTGGCTTCATTGTAGACTGACGTTAAGAGTGGGGCAGGGTTGATTTGAATGTTTTGTAGAAGCTGGAGGGGTACCCATCCGGGCCGGGGGCTTTATTTACTGGACGTGAATCTATGGCTGCTTCGACTTCGTCGAGTAACCAGGGAGTGCTAAGGGATTCGCGGGTCTGGGAGTCTATAGTGGGGAGCGACAGCCCGTCCAAGAATCCGGTAATATCTGCCAAAGTGGGCTGGGGGGTACCAGGGTCATCTCTGAAGTTATACAGCTGCGAATAATATTCAGCAAACGCATTCGCTATCTCAACCGGATCAGTAACTTTGACTCCAGAAGATGTATGAATAGCATGTATGCGTTCCTTGGCTCTACGCCCTCTCAATTTACGCGCCAATAACCGTCCCGCTCTATTACGAAGCCTATAGTATTTTTTATTTAGCCGCTGCAGGTTGCGGTGAACTTTGGTTAAGGCAAAGGTGTTTACTTTGTCACGGGCACTAAGAAGTTGTTTAAAAAGAGATTTATTATCGGGGCTAATTTTATGTGCAGCTTCCAACCGGGCAGCCTCTCTTTCGGCCGAGGCGTGTCTTTTCCTATAATCGCGTTTAAGTCTAGCCGCACTTTGAATTGCAGAGCCTCTAATCACGGCTTTCAGAGAACACCAATGGGTGAAAACAGATGTATCCCCGGGGCAGTTAGTGGTCAAATATAAATCCAGAGATTGCTGGATGGCCTGGAGAGCCTCAGGGTGGGCCAGTAGGTATTGGCCCATTCTCCAGGGGGCGTGAGGGACCACCTTCTTACTGATATCCCAAACAACAATAAGCGGTGAGTGATCTGACCAGGACATACAGTAGGTAATATGTCTATCTTGCTTATAGCCGCTAGTGTCCATTTATCAGCTAATGCTAAGTCTATTCAAGAGTACGAACTATGTACGTGGGAATAGAAAGTGTAATCCCGTTCTGCCGGATGTTTAGCCCTCCAGACATCATACAGTGCATACTCAGCTAGCAGTTGACCAAATTTGCCTGAGGGATCCTGGGGCGGACTGCTACGAAGGGCCCGGGTCGGACGGGAGCGGTCAATAACGGGGTCCAGTACCATATTAAAATCTCCTAAAATCAAAAGGGCTCCCTTAGTATGTTCCTTGAGAGTTCTACAGAAGGTTCTAAGAAATGGGATTTGTTTGGCATTGGGTGCATAGCAAGAGACCAAAGTGGTCTCTACATTATCCAGTTTGCCCACTAAGATTAAATATCTCCCGTCTGGATCCTCATATTTATCGGACAGAACAAACGAGCAATGTTGTGCTATAAGAAGAGCCACGCCAGCTTTCTTGGCGGGTCCATTTGCCATATAACAGTGGGGGTAGCGTGAATTAGTGAAGGAGGGGGGATTTTGACTCTGAAAATGTGTCTCTTGTACTGCAACCACATGTGCCTTGAGCTTATGAAAAAAATTCAAGGCTACTCTTCGTTTATGGGGAGAATTGAGCCCTTTGGCATTAATAGAGATTATGTTAACCATAATCCATTGCAAATAAGGCTGATAATTCCGTTGACCAATTTCCGTGCTTAAACTGATATACCTGATAAGGGGGGGGGAAACATATCTGGGAACAGGAAGGTAGACAGAATAAAAAGTAAAAAAACAAAACTGAATTGATCTCTCTTGAGATCATAACCAGTCGCCATTATATGGCGGCTGTGTAGGCTAAAGGAGGGGTTAGTGGCATAGCACCCACCCGTTGCCATACTTTATACTGTAAACTATACAGAGCACATGAACATCTTGATAATATTAGGGCACATAAATACACATGCTTGTAAATAGAACATGAAGAGCAAATAGTGCATAACAGAAACGGTCCAACCTGGAAACAAAGCATAGAAACCAACATTGAAATCAGTAGAATCATTAGGGTCTCTCCAGCGACTCACCCTACATATCAAGCTCCTGAGTTATTCCAACAGGTTAATTTTGGTAGGGGCCCGCCATGTCCGGGGGAGCGCCAGGCACATCGCCCGTAAGAAAGAAGAACAAAAAAGAACAAACTAGGCAGCCAGTAAAATAAAGTATGCAATTATGAGAATACTTCTGAAACATGGACTGATCGCCCGCTACATTCAACGCCTCCCCCGACACATCACGCCCCCCCAAATAAGGGTAGAGGTAATGCTGGCAGAGCCAACAACCATAACTGGAAAGCCACCAGAGTCGTAACAGTAGAGAAATAGAATCTTTGGAAGCTTTCCGATCCCGAGCAGGCCATCTCACTTCACCGAGGACCAGTCCTGCTGAAGTCGACGGGGTGAGGAGTCCGCTGAGGGTTCTGCAATGTTCCAGGATTTAAGCAACTTTGCTCCTTCATCTGCGGTAGAAATAGAGACAGTGGAGCCATCTCGGTGAATCAGCAGCTTGGTGGGGAAACCCGAGCGATAAGGGATATCCGCCTCCCTAAGAGCTGCCGTGATAGGGTGAAAGGAACGCCGTTTGTAGAGGGTGGCTGCAGACAAGTCCCCGAAGAGTTGAAGTCCTTGAAGGGCTGAAGATGTGTCTGACGTCGGTCTTGATGCTTTCAGTAAGGCCTCCTTAACGTGAAAGTAGTGCATTTTCATTAGGACATCTCTAGGCGCGTCTCCTGGGGCCGCTCTAGCCTTTGGCAACCGGTGTATTCGGTCGATAAGGAGTTCTGCCGAAGGGGACTGGGGTAATAGAGCTTTAGATAGGGCCACGGCATAGTCGTGCAAACTGCTGTGTGACACAGACTCGGGGATTCCACGCAATTTAAGATTGCTGCGACGCGATCTGTCCTCCAGATCTGTGACTTTGTCCCGCAAAAGCTTCACCTCCGCCTCCAAGGCGTCATGGGAGTCTAGCAGGCTGTTATGGGACCCCACGACCTCCTCCATTTTAGTTTCCAAATGGTCAGTAAGGTCACCTAGGTCATCTATGGATTGTTGACACGCCGTTAATGTGGTACGGAACTCCGCTGCCACGTCCTCCTTAAAGCGAGACAGAAGTAGTTTCATAGTGCCCACGGTTAGAGCATCTCCATCTCTGACATTGTCCAGGCTCGTAGCAGCTATGGAAGTGGAAGTGGAAGGGGGCACCTCCAGAGAGGGGGGAGTTTGCGGGACTGTATCTGTTGTAGAGGACCCAGTGGTTTTAGAACCCGACATCCTCGGAGATGACTTGAAAAATGAAAGCTGCTGTGCGGGCTTTGATGGCTTGCTGCATCTGGAAGGCATACTAAGGCCTGAGAAAGATAGTTCGACGGTTCCAATCACTTAAAATAGGAAAATTTGGAGGCTCCGCTGTCTCCGGGATCACCAAGATGTCACGTAGATATTGGCAAGGGTAGGAGATACTGCTTGTTTTACATTGGCATGAGCAGGGCCGGCAGGGCTATGAGACTAGCCATCCTCGTCTGTGTGCATATGAAGCATTGGGGGGAACTCCAGTCCCCCACCCCAGGCAACCCAGGTACACTCAGGATCGGGCTGCAGGTTGTAGAAGATCAAGATCAAGCCCAGGGCTCCCCGGAGGGATATTATAACTTGGAGAAAGGAGAGTCTTGGTAGTTCCAAGTGGAGATCCAGTAGCGCTGCACAGCCACAATAGAGGGGTCCAGACAGATGGAGGATGCGTCTACAGGGCTGGGTGGCCCGGTCTGTCGTATTCGCCCCCACCGCCGTGTTAGTCTGGGCTTCTTCCTCACGGCTCCCGGGTCTAATGTGGGGCAACTGCAGGTCGCAGGACTCCGTGTCGACCTCCCGCTCCGTCCAACGAGCCACCCACAGCCGCGGGCGGACTCGCAGAGGGGTCGGGGCGCACAGGTCCCTCGGGTATCTACGGGTAGATCGGTAGGGCAGATTGTGAAGAAGGGGGGGACCTCGTCCTCCGCTCGAGGGGGTCTGCACCCCTGGGTGTGGCCCGGCTAACCCCGGACCCCAGGTGTACGGGGGGGGGGGGGCGTCTGTTAAATTGGCTGCTTACGTTCTCTCTGACAAGTGGGGGGGGGGGCTCCGGCCGGGCCCACAGTCCTCTGCAGCAGCGCGCCGCTGGTGTCCGGCAAAAGCACTCGGGGGGGAGAGGCACAGCCACCCCTGTGGAGCCAACGCTGCAGTTCGCTTACCCCCGAGGGCCGCCCGACGTCTCCTCTGAGTCACCGCCGCCTCGCCTCCCTTCGTTCGGCCTCCAAGATGGCCGCCGCCCGCGCTCCGGAGCGCGCGTCTCGGCCCCGATCCGGTCCCGGATCTCCCCCGCCAGCCAGCAAGGACTGCCGGGTTGTTTGTAGTGACGTCCCAGCAAGGGACAGGGTCAAGGCAGGTCCGTCCGACGTCCCGGGAAGGCCGACCACCCGGCTGGGGGTAGTATAGAAATTTAGTCCCCGGCTTCAGGGCAACGAGTAGGCCGCAATCCGCGGGAGCCAGGAAACCGGCTCCCCGATTCCGCAGCTCGTACTCATCACCTGCTCCAACACTTTGGGAAGTTAATCCAGGCACTTAGGGTGGAAAATAATCGTGAGGAGGCTAGGTTATTATAAACAAAACTCCCAGGTCCCTGGGAGCTCACCAGAAAAGCAGCCTGCTCATACAGCCTCCAGGCCACGCCCCCCCCGGTGCTGGTTTTAAAAATACGGGAGACCCCTACATCTTTTGTCCCCCGTATTTTTGGAACAAGGACTGGACTAAGAGCCCGGTGCTGGTTGTCTAAATACGGGGAACCCCTGTCCAATTTTTCCCCAGTATTTAGACGACCAGGACCGGCTCAAAGACCCCGAGGCTGGTTATACTTAGGAGGGGGGACCTCACACTTTTTTTTTTAATTTTTTTAACCCATTCAGACCCTTCTCCATTAAGTTAATGGAAGCCCTGGACAACAAAATTGCATTCATGTCCTCCTCCCAGTCCCAAACCCTAATTATTATTTTTTTCTATAAAAATGTACAATATATCACAAGCATGAGCAGGCAGGCAGCAGACTGAGATGCAAATTAGTGGCGGAGGGCTGGGTCAGTTGATGGTGGGCGAGTTTGTAAGCCATTGGTTGTGGCAGCGGCTCAGAGGCAGTAACGGGCATTGGCTCGGCGACGGTAGGGGGTCATCGGCAGGATTCGGCGGACATTATGGCTGTAGTAGACAAATAAAAAAAAGCTCAAATAAAAGCGCTCAGTGTGGTTTCATATAACTGAAATGATACTTAATGTCCATATGATTATGTATGAAATAGTCCAATCCCAAGATGATTCCTCCTGGTGTTGTATGAGGACGATCAAATCTCCCACTCCATAGGACGTATCAAAGTGATATGTAACAAAAGCAGAAATAACACATTATGGTGTAGTACGTCTTTAAATGCTGAAAATGAACATGCAGCTAGAAAAACCAGATTTTCAAAGGAGATGGATGGCGTACCCCACTCACAATCAATATAGCTAGTCTCCGCACATAAAGGTATCTTTCACTCCACCATAAACTGCAGAGGCGTAACTAGGGTTTTCGGAGCCCAGGGCAAGATGGAAAATGGCGCCCCCCCCCAAAAAAAAAAAAAAACACACAAAAAAAGAAGCATGGGCGTGGCCACACACTAGAAGGGGTGTGGCCACGCTGCAGAAGGGGTGTGGCCACTGAAAATGGCCCACAGTGCCAGTTACATTGTCCCACAGTGCCAGATACATTGCCCCACAGTGCCAGTTACATTGCCCCACAGTGCTGGATACATGCCCCACGGTGCCGGATACATGCCCCACGGTGCCGGATACATTGCCCCACAGTGCCAGATACATGCCCCACTCAGTGCCAGTTACATTGCCCCACAGTGCCAGTTACATTGCCCCACAGTGCCAGTTACATTGCCCCACAGTGCCAGATACATTGCCCCACAGTGCGAGATACATTGCCCCACAGTGCCAGATACATTGCCCCACAGTGCCAGATACATGCCCCACTCAGTGCCAGTTACATTGCCCCACAGTGCCGGATATAATGCCCCACAGTGCCGAATACATGCCCCACAGTGCCGGACACATTGCCCCACAGTGCCGGATACAATGCCCCACAGTGCCGGATACATGCCCCACAGTGCCGGATACATTGCCCCACAGTGCCAGTTACATTGCCCCACAGTGCCAGTTACATTGCCCCACAGTGCCAGTTACATTGCCCCACAGTGCCAGTTACATGCCCCACTGTGCCAGATACATGCCCCACTGTGCCAGTTACATTGCCCCACAGTGCCAGTTACATGCCCCACAGTGCCAGTTACATGCCCCACTGTGCCAGATACATTGCCTCACTGTGCCAGATACATTGCCCCACAGTGCCAGTTACATGCCCCACAGTGCCAGTTACATGCCCCACAGTGCCAGTTACATGCCCCACAGTGCCAGATACATGCCCCACAGTGCCAGTTACATTGCCCCACAGTGCCAGTTACATTGCCCCACAGTGCCAGTTACATGCCCCACAGTGCCAGATACATTGCCCCACAGTGCCAGTTACATTGCCCCACAGTGCCAGATACATTGCCCCACAGTGCCAGTTACATGCCCCACAGTGCCAGATACATGCCCCATAGTGCCAGGCCCCACTTGGTGCCAGACATATGCCCCACTGTGCCGCCGGACCCCCCCCCCCCCCGGTCACTTACCGCTTGTTGATGTTGCTATGTGAGGGGAGGAGAGCGCAGCGCAGCGCCTCTCCTTCCCCTCACCGCTCCAGGTCTCCGGCGGCTGTCTGGCGCCGGTTCGCTAGCCAATCAGAGCTCGCGGACCGGCAGCCAATCAGGAGCCGGTCCGCAAGCTCTGATTGGCTAACGCCGGAGACCGGACACAGCAGCGCTGATAGTGCTGGCAGCGGCGGTGAGGGGAGGGAGAGACGCTGCGCTCTCCTCCCCTCACACTTAGGGTTGACGGGGGCGAGTGGGGCATGATGCCCTGGACGCCGGCGGCGCCCCCTCTCTTGGGCCTGCCACGGCGCCCAGGGCACATGCCCCACTCGCTCTACCCTAGATACGCCTCTGATAAACTGTAAGTCAAACGTATAGTACGATGCGTACCATTACTCACTCAGAAAAAGATGTAAATCCTCACATAACGGTTTCTTTGTGTGTTGCTCCGAAAACAGCCGGCGGCCATATCAGCTTTTTCACTGTCCGCCCCTGAGCCATTTTGTGTCAAGGTCCCCTGCTTGTGTAAATATAACCTTTTAATTTTGCAATAAAGTGTTTTTAACTATAACACTTTTTTTTATGAATATTCTTGGAGCAACACACAAAGAAACCGTTATGTGAGGATTTACATCTTTTTCTGAGTGAGTAATGGTACGCATCGTACTATACGTTTGACTTACAGTTTATGGTGGAGTGAAAGATACCTTTATGTGCGGAGACTAGCTATATTGATTGTGAGTGGGGTACGCCATTCATCTCCTTTGAAAATCTGGTTTTTCTAGCTACATGTTCATTTTCAGCATTTAAAGACGTACTACACCATAATGTGTTATTTCTGCTTTTGTTACATATCACTTTGATACGTCCTATGGAGTGGGAGATTTGATCATCCTCATACCACAACAGGAGGAATCATCTTGGGATTGGACTATTTCATACATAATCATATGGACATTAAGTATCATTTCAGTTATATGAAACCACACTGAGCGCTTTTATTTGAGCTTTTTTTATTTGTCTGTTGTATCTATATGAGGGTTAAGTGGCCTTCACTTGCTCAATCAGCTGCATAAGTGAGATTGCGCCTTGGGTTTTTGATTATTTTCCTTCTTGACATTATGGCTGTAGTGCCTCACCAGCCACTGACCTCACCACACGCCACTGGTGTGTGGGACAGTGTGCGTGTGTGTTAATTGTGTGTGTGTGGGACAGTGTGAGTGTATGTTAAATGTGTGTGTGTGGTACAGTGTGAGTGTGTGTACATTTTTGCAGTCCAGTGTGTGTGGGGGAGGGGAAAGTATGAGAATGTGTTTGTAGTCTGAGTGGGTGTGTGTGGGGTTTGGGGGTGGCCAGTCTGTGTGTGTGTAATCTACAGTGTGTGTGTGTGTGTGTGAGAAAGGGGGTGGGGCAGTCTGTGTGTGTGGCAGGTGGGATGTATTAATGGCCATTTACCGAAGTGGGATATGTATTAAACCACGGGCACTGAGATGCCCTTCTCACTCACCATCCAGCTGGGTGGGCGAGCCGGGCGGGTGGAAAGCCAGCAGCAGGGCAGCATGCCGGATATCAGCAGCCCAGGGTGCGGGCTGTAAGGCACGTGCAGAGTGGTGTGGAGCCCAAAGCCGGAGATCGGCAGCATGTTGACCGGCAACAAGCGGCTTCTGCTTCCGCGTTCAACATGCTGCTGATCTCCGGCTTTGGGCTACGCAGGGTTCGGGGGATGGGTGTCCTCTGCCGGTGTACTGCAGCTCCGGGGGTGCAGGCTCCGGAGGCTTTCAGCACTGTCGAATATCCAGCTGCCTCAAGTATGTACAGCCCGCACCTTCGGCTGCTGATATCCGGCATGCTGCTGCTGCTGCTGGCTGTCCCCCCGCCCGGCTCGGCCACACAGCTGTACGGTGAGAAGGGCATCTCAGTTCCCGAGGTTTAATACATATGCCTCAGTAAATGGCCTCTGCGGTAAACGATACTAATGCTTACCATGGCAGTAACAGCGGGGAGGATGGCGCACATCGGGATCCTGCAGCAGGAGAGAATAACCCCTTCGGAGCACAGCAGACCACACTGAAAAGGGTTCATCCCCGGTGTGGAGCTCTGCATCCCGGGTGAAGCCGAAGATTTGGAGTGTCAGAGGTGGCAGAAGCGCCGCAGCTAGGGGTGAGAAACCGCTGCAGCCCTTCCGCTGCTAAACTCTGCAATTAGTCTATTAAGGGGGTAGACTCTCCTCACCACAGTGTCCGGCAGGATTAGTTAATTAAGGGGGTAGGCTCCCCTCACCACAGTGCCCCGCAGGAGTAGTTAATTAAGGGGGTAGGCTCCCCTCACCACAGTGCCCCACAGGCCTTGTTAATTAAGGTGGTAGGATCCCCTCACTCTATAATGTGAATTTTGGCTCATACCATGTGCTGTAACGTGAATTTTGGCTCATACCGTGTGCTATAATGTGAATTTCGGCTCATACCATGTGGGGTAATGTGAATTTCGGCTCATACCATGTGGGGTAATGTGAATTTCGGCTCATACCATGTGGGGTAATGTGAATTTCGTCTCATACCGTGTGCTGTAATGTGAATTTCAGCTCATACCGTGTGGGGTAATGTGAATTTTGGCTCATACCATGTGGGGTAATGTGAATTTTGGCTCATACCATGTGCTATAATGTGAATTTCGGCTCATACCATGTGCTATAATGTGAATTTTGGCTCATACCATGTAGGGTAATGTGAATTTCAGCTCATACTGTGTGCTATAATGTAAATTTCGGCTCATACCGTGTGGGGTAATGTGAATTTCGGCTCATACCTTGTGCTATAATGTGAAAGGGACAACAGTACTAGATAGTATAAGGGGTCCTACTACACTGAAGGACACGCCCCTTTTGAGTGACCACGCCCCTTTTCTTGCTATCTACACTCTTTCATTCCCTCTTCAAAAATTCAACTTCGACCACTGCACCTACATCTATACATACACACCCTGACATCTTTTTTTTTTTTTGGGGGGGGGGGGGGGGGACACGCCATTATTGATCTTGCCCTGGGCTGCAAAAACCCTAGCTACGCCTCTGGATGTAGGTAACGGGGCTAGAATGATCACTCATTGTTATGAGGACTTATGAGGTGGTATTCAATTGTTTATCGAGCCCGATCACCCGTCTAAAGTGTCGCTTTAGAGCGCTGATTGCGCCCATAGAGGGCATAAAGCAGTTAAACCCGACCATAGTGCTGGGCGTGATCGCAAAAAAGTGCCGTTTGGTTGCCCAAACAGGTCACTCTTCACACATTTCAGCTCGCCTCCCCGGATGGTGTGATCTGCAATGCAGAAACCGGCAACCATCGTGCCTGCACGGAGTTACAATTGACTAGCTCTGTTTAGACACATCTAGTGGATGCCGGTGGAAAACATTTGAATTCTGCCCAACTTGTCTTGGCCTTGTTTGTTTTATGTACTTTTTTTATATCCAGATGCATGGGTTGATGCACTAGTGTAGGGGCAAGACAGGGATGTTAGCAAAGGGGAAGGAGGTGACAGAGAAGAAGGGACAAGCTTGGTTGAACAGGAAACCTACTGAGGGGATTTTACAGGATAGCAACAAAGTTGGCAACCCAAGGATACCAGATATATTGAATATGGAAGGGCACTCATAGATAAAGCTAGCGACTGATTTCATACAAAGGAGAGAAAACTCACTAACGGTGTATTTCTTGTGTTGTCACAATGAGTAACCTCACAATTCTTAATGACTTAACATATATAAATAAAACATAGACAATAGCGCTTGCGTTATAATGTCAGATTTTATTGATAATTAATTGAAATTGGTGGCAGTAGTAAAGGACGGACAGAACAACAAGCATGCATACAAAGCCAAACACTAGTATTTAATTCCCAGCTTGCCATAAAACTTGAAATCTTGAAAAAGTTGCGTGAATGCAACGAAACGCGTTGGTGATAGCTGCTGCACATGTTTATTCCCAGGGGCATACAGCAATAGAGGACCGACAGATCTGGACCAAGCCCCCCCACATTGGTACCACTGGCCTTTGTTGAAAGGAAATTTTTCCAACCGTGGCTACTTTTCTAAATCTTTATATCAAGAGACTGCAATTTGCGGGAAGCTGGACCACTTAAACGCCTTGAATACGCCGATGGTAATTATCATTCACGGTTGTCAACTATACGCGTCCATACGAGACTTAGAAGGCGACTGTACACAAGGAACAGGTCTTCTGCATACATTTTGGTCCTTCTATCTCTCCAATTGGGAGCAACATTATGTGCAGTGATTTTATTTGATTGATTTTTTCAGATTTTTAACACATTTTTATCAATTATTCATTGATGTACTGTATGAATTGCTCAATGTTATTAAACATGTGTATTGCTATGATCTGCTCTTCTCATATGTGACCACTAAGCGCTACACATTCTATTGTTTTTGCCATAAAACTCACCTATACAGGTTTTGTAGCCATTACCTGGACAATAAAATTGACCTACCATGTATTCTCATGAGAGCGTGCCCTCCAACCCTAATGCGTGCCTGACAACAACAAAGGGCATCGCCGGTCAGTGGCGGGATGGTGCGAAAAATCCGTTCACAAGGAGATTGACAGCAGGAAGCCGTTTGCAGGTGGTAACTTACCGTTTACTGGGAGTGTTTGGGAAAACGCAGACGTGCCCAAGTGTTTTCAGGGAGGGTGTCTGATGTCAGCTCCGGCCCCGATCAACCTGATGGGATTGCACTGGATAAGTAAGTCCTGGGCTGCACAGATACTGCACACAATGAATTATAGCAGCTCAGCATACACATAGCATTGCACACTTGCACGGCAAAAATACACTGCCCCATAGGCGTCGACTATCTGAACGCAGGACAGCAAAAAACGCAGCCCAGCGATCAGATCTGAATTACCCCCTAAATCTCCATTACGCCTAAATAAATCCTCATCAATAATGGTCAAACCAACATGGCTGGGTTTCTTTAAAATTAATGAAATGATGCTCCACTACACTGCAGTTGTTGGCAAAAAGCACCACAGCTGGATTTACTCCCAACATTGGGCCCGATTCAGACCTGATTGCTGCTGTGCGATTCCCCACAGCGGGCAATTATCAAACTACTGCGTATGCGTATGCACTGCAATGCGCATGCGTGTCGTCAAACAGCGTCAGGAAGGTGCAAAAGTTTTGATTGCACGGCTGTTCGCAAGATGAGTGACAGGAAGAGGACGTTTGTGGGTGTTAACTGGCTATTTTCAGGGAGTTCACAGGTAATTTTTAGTGCTGAAGGGAAATTTAGGGGTGGGGATTTGCAACCCCCCCCCCCTTCTCTGTCTATTGTTTGTCTGTGACCCCTCCCCTTTTCCAGCACCTGATACATAATTATCTCCAGGAATGACAGAGCAACTACCATTGTTTGTCTGCTTGTGTGCGAGAGGCATTGAATGGAAACAGTATTTGGAAGGCATGTTGTTCCTTGTAGTGCCAATGGGAGATCCTGGGGGTGGCTCCCGGGTAAGTTAGCTCTCTGGATGTGTTTTAGTAATATCCTTTATCATGAGGCCTACTGTGACAAATTATATGGCCCTATGTGGGCACTGCTATTATGTAGTGTTAGGACTGCTGACATCGGAGAAGCTGTGAAGTGGCTCAGCAGCTAAACATGTGTTTGCAAACATGTGTGACTAATTCTCTGAATTTCTATTACCAGATAGGTTCAGGTATGGTTACAGGTAATTTTTAGTGTGCTGAAGGGAAATTTAGGGGTGGGGATTTGTAACCCCCCCTTCCCTGTCTGTTGTTTGTCTGTGACCCCCTTTCCAGCACCTGATACATAATTATCTCCAGGAATGACCGAGCAACTACCATTGTATTGAGTAAGTATTGAGCTATACCCAGACTGCACTGAGGGGAATTTTCACACAGCGTACACATGCAATCGCACACTAGTATGGGGCGATTTTTCACTCACCCTGGGCTGCGACTATCTGATCGCAGGACAATGTAATTTTCTGCACAGCGATGAGGTCTGAACTAGGCCCATTGTTCCAGACCTAACACCCCTCCAAACATGCCTTAGCACCATATGCTACCACACACTCTTACAGTAGGGCTAAGCCTCGGTGCCAAAATGAAGATCACGTACAATTGCCCCCGAAATGCAGTATCAGAATCTGAGGTGCTCTGAAAGACAGCATGGTTTCCATCACCTTATCTTGCAATGAATGCAAATACATACCGTGAAAACCCCACTAACAACCAAACCCATGGGAATGAAATACAATCGTTAGACATGGGGAATTTAGAAGCCCAGAAAACATATAGCTGTGTCCTTCCTCATCTAACCTCCGTGTGTTATGAGTCACGTTACACAGGGCGCATAAGAAGCGCCAGCATAGGCAAACGCAGGGGTGGTTCCAGTTGCCCTAAAAAAACCCTTGCCCACAGCTGACCCGCTGGCACTACATGCAGTATAAAGGGCTGAATGGAGCTTCTGCGCATGCCCAGTGGCAGCAGATTTCCTACTAAGTCTGCTGTGGGTGTATCTCTGAGTGGTCAGTTATCGCACCAAAGAGAGAATCTGGTTAGGGGCTTACCATGATCATCGGTCCCGCATATGTCTGTGGGCCTAATTCAGATGTGGTTTGAGGTGTGTTTCTTGTCACAGGTAGGGTGGCCAATCCCGGGATCGGGATCGTCAGGATCCCGGCATTTAGGCCTAAAATTGGATTTCGGGATCAGAAAGTCCCCTTGTTTTTCAGTACCAGTAAGGCTCAGACGCTGCACAACTCCCTCCTCCCGGCTCTCCCTGCCCCATGCTGTGTACACTGCACAGTGTGGTGTGAAGTCAGAGGTCACGCTGTGCATTCTGACGCCAGCCACCTGCGCTGCCCGGAACGCATTTCGCCGCCCACTGCCTGCAGCAAGTGAACCCGCCTGCACTCCCAGAGTATGGTGAGTAGTTCTGTGGGCTGGGTGGGTACAGGAAGGGGAGGAGGGGCACTGAAGATTTTAATTTTAAAATCTTCTATCCAATACCGGGTATCCCAGGAATCCCGATGCCCGGGATTGAAAAAAAAGGTATGGGATTGGCCTCCCTAGTCACAGGGTACCAATTATTGGTGCTTTGTGCATGCACTGGAACCATACTGCACACATACAGTACAGATCTGCAGCATGGGAAAGTGAGTGACACGTGAAAACAAAGTTGTGGATCTGCACCACCTAAGAAATTAAATATTTTGAATACAAGAACAAAAGTGAGTGACAGTCTGATGACATTTGGTGGTGGGGAGAGGGCGATGATAATTATACATCCTTCAAGGGCTGGCGACCATCATTCTAAAAATTAAACATTTGAAAACCACCTTACATAAATCCTGCGTTTGCCCCTGGCCAGCTTCAATGTGGGCGTCTTTTCTGTCTGAAATTGCGTCTTATTCACATTGCTGTGTGCGTAAGATGCACAGGCAGACTATGTTAATTAAAATGATATTGTTAGGATCTCCTGCTCTGTGCTGCCACGTCGCCATGGCAACCGGGAGGCAAGTGTTAGCGAAGTAACCTGAGCGCAGCTGATACTCCGGTCCGGGTTTTTACTGTGTAGTGGTTACAGGCTCTGTGCACGGCAGGGAATCCGGCGCTGGTTTTGTGCTCACAGTCTGTGAGGTCTGAGTGGGGCGTGGACAGCACCTGCTATATAAACCATCCTCTCAGGCTAGGCAAATGCTGCTGAATCTTTGTTTGTTAGTCTGTTCCAGAGAGTTAGCTAGTACTGTGTGACTTTGTATTTACTTGTTGCTTACTGCGAATAGGCCTTGGGATTTGGTACTTCATTCTGCCAATCCGGACCTAGCAGTAAGACTGGAGTCAGTTGTTTGACCTGCTGGGGTTCTTTTGCTATTCTGTGAACCCAGCAGGTTTGCGGCTGTACTCTCAGACCTGCTTGCTTAATCCTCCCTCACTGTGCAGGGCGTCCAGGTGTCCGTTTAGTGGCAGGAAGCTGAACCTGTGCCCTGCAAGTGGGGGTTAGGATTGTGGATACTCTCCTTGTGTCTATATTTCTATCTCTGACCAAGGAGTTTATTCCCACACCCGTTGGTAACCCTTTGGGGTTTTTTCTGTTGCTCTTAGCAACATCATTTCAGGTGCTCCACATGTAAAATCACTACACATCGCTTCATTGTCCGCTCTATTCCATCTGAGCATTCCTGACACTAGGAAGACACCCAATTCCTGAGCCTTTGGGCTTCTCCGTTCACTTTGTGTTTATTAGTTATTCCATCACCTCCTGTGTATGTTATGTTATACTGTCTGTGAGTTCGTTTGCTTCGCTTCCCTCTCTGTTCATACACCGGTATACTCCTGTTAGCACTGGTGTGCGTAACATATTCAGCAGCCCTACTCCTGTTGAAATTTTGTGGGAATATGGAGCATACCTCTCAAAATACTTTGCAACAGGTGGTCGATCAGGTGCAGGTCCTGACTTGACAATTTAATGAGATGTCCATTAAAATGAACACCCCGCAGGCCGCTAGCGGAGCTCCCGCAGCAGCAGAGGCAAGTTCAGGGGTTAAGGAGCCGAAAGTAAATCTCCCGGATCGTTTTTCTGGAGATCGCTCGCAGTTCTTTTGTTTCAAGGAGAGCTGTAAGCTATATTTCAGGCTTAGGCCCCAGTCTTCTGGGTCGGAGATTCAGCGGGTGGGCATGGTGATTTCCTTGTTACAAGGAGACCCACAGGTCTGGGCATATGGGTTACAGCCTGACTGTTCGTCGCTTAAAAGTGTTGATGTTTTTTTTACGGCACTGGGCATTTTGTATGATGACCCTGACAAGATGGCTTCAGCCGAGGCTCAGATTACGGTTCTTAAGCAAGGGCGACGGCCAGCTGAGGTTTATAGTACAGAGTTTCGGAGGTTGGCTCATGATACCCAGTGGAATGACCCAGCCCTGAGAAACCAGTACCGAAGGGGCCTTTCTGACCAGATAAAGGACCAACTGGTACAATATCCCTCGCCTGATAGCTTAGATCAGCTCATGCAGTTATCCATCCGGGTGGATAGATGGCTGAGAGAGCGTAGGCTTGAAAGGGAGACCGCAGTTTCCTTTTTCCCAAGGGAACCTCAGACTCTGAGGAATATTCCGAGGAGCCTATGCAGATTGGGGCTACCCGCCTCTCCTCGCGTGAGAAGACGCGGAGGAGACAGCAGGGTTTGTGTTTGTACTGTGGGAATAAAGGTCATGTTGTAGTATCATGCCCAGAAAAAACGGAAAACTTCAGGGCCTGAGGGTGATGGGAAATATCCTGTCAGGCCAGAAGTCAGAATTTCCTAAAAAGACTTTTCTCATTCCGGTGACTTTGGAGATCCTCGGTCAAACTGTCAAGACTGAGGCCTTTGTTGACAGTGGGGCCGATGGGGTTTTCATGGACCGTCAATTCGCCCTGGAACACTCTGTTCCCTCAGTACCTTTGGCATCAGAGATTGAGATCTGTGGGTTAAACGGGGAACCATTGTCCCAGGGTAAAATTACCTCCTGCACCAGCCAAATTCCTTTGTTTATTGGAGCCACACACTCTGAAAAATTGTCTTTTTATGTGACTGTCTGTTCTTTTGCCCCATTGGTTTTGGGGTTACCCTGGTTAAGGGCCCATAACCCTCAATTTGACTGGGTCTCTGGGGAGATTCTTAGTTGGGGTAGTGATTGTTTCAGGAGTTGCTTGAGCCTTCCAGTCAGGCTCTCGCAGCTAAATTTGCCAGGATTGCCAGGATGTTATGCAGATTTTGCGGATGTGTTCTCCAAAAAAGTTGCGGAGGTACTACCTCCCCATCGCCCCTATGACTGTGCCATTGATTTGTTGCAGGATGCTAAGCTTCCCAAGAGCAGGTTGTACTCCCTGTCACGTCCTGAGACTCAGGCTATGGCAGAGTACATTCAGGAGAACTTGGCTAAGGGATTTATCAGACCCTCACAATCCCCAGTTGGGTCGGGGTTCTTTTTCGTGGGTAAAAAGGACGGTTCGTTGCGACCCTGCATCGACTTCAGGGAATTGAACCGTATCACGATTAAAAACTCGTACCCACTGCCTCTCATTTCGGTTTTGTTTGACCAGTTTCGTACTGCCACCATTTTTTCTAAGATTGACCTACGCGGTGCTTACAATCTAATCCGAATAAGAGAGGGGGATGAATGGAAGACTGCCTTTAATACCCACTCAGGGCATTATGAATATTTGGTGATGCCTTTTGGGCTCTCTAATGCCCCGGCAGTCTTCCAGGAATTCATGAACGATGTGCTCAGGGAATATTTGGATAGATTCTTAGTTGTTTATCTAGATGATATCCTAATCTTCTCTCATTCCCTGGAGGAACATCGGAAGCATGTACGCTTAGTCCTCCAGAAACTCAGAGACCACCAGCTTGGGGCGAAGCTGGAGAAGTGCGAGTTTGAAGTCCAGCAAATCGCATTTCTAGGGTATATTATCTCCTCAGAAGGTTTCCAAATGGAGGGTTCTAAGGTACAGGCAGTCCTGGATTGGGTGCAGCCCACTAGTTTGAAGGCGCTTCAGCGTTTTCTGGGCTTTGCGAATTTTTATAGACGGTTTATCGCTGGATTTTCGTCTATAGTGGCCCCCTTGGTGGCACTCACTAAGAAAGGGGCGGATGTTGCTCACTGGTCTTGTGAGGCCAAAGCGGCCTTTGCCCGTCTCAAAAGGGCATTTGTCTCGACCAAGGTGCTGCGACACCCAGATCCAGAGCGTCCTTTTGTGGTAGAAGTGGATGCCTCTGAGATAGGTATTGGGGCAGTGCTCTCTCAGATGGGGGTGTCTGATAATCGCCTTCATCCCTGTGCTTACTTTTCCCGTAAATTTTCGTCTGCCGAGATGAATTATGATGTGGGTAACCGGGAATTGTTGGCTATAAAGGATGCACTCGGGGAGTGGAGACACTGGCTTGAGGGGGCTAAGTTTGTGGTCTCAATTCTCACCGACCATAAGAATCTGGCATATTTAGAGTCAGCGAAGCTGCTCAATGCCAGGCAGGCACGATGGGCTTTGTTTTTTGCTCGCTTTAATTTTTTGATAACATATCGCCCTGGGTCAAAAAACATCAAGGCTGATGCGCTCTCGCGGAGTTTTGCTTTAGTTCAAGAGACCACCGAGGAGCCATTGCCCATTGTGTCCCCATCATGTATTAAAGTGGACATTACCCAGGACCTCTTGTCATTAGTCCTTAGAGCACAGGAGCAGGCTTCTCCAGACCTTCCGGTAGGTCTCTTGTTTGTGCCTCCTAGGTTAAGACAGCGAGTGTTCCTGGAATTCCATGCCAAGAGGTCGGCAGGGCATCCGGGCATTGCCAGAACTCGGGAGTTGCTGTCTAGGGCGGTGTGGTGGCCCTCGGTGGCTAGGGATGTGGATCAGTGGGTTCGGGCATGTGACGTTTGTGCCCGAAATAAAACTCCTAGAGGGGTTCCTGTCGGCCCATTACATCCACTCTCTATTCCGTCTAAGCCATGGACCCACATTTCCATGGATTTTGTGGTGGACTTGCCCAAATCCTCGGGGATGACAGCCATTTGGGTTGTCGTTGACAGGTTTTCGAAGATGGCGCATTTTGTTCTACTGGTTGGGTTGCCATCGGCCAGACGCCTGTCTGAGTTATTTATGCAGCATGTTGTGCGCCTCCACGGGTTGCCACTTGATGTGGTCTCTGACCGTGGATCCCAGTTTGTGGCCAAATTCTGGAGGGCATTTTGTTCTGATCTCCAGATTTCTGTGAGCTTGTCGTCAGGCTACCATCCACAGTCTAATGGGCAGACTGAGAGGGTGAACCAGTCCTTGGAGCAGTTCCTCAGGTGTTATGTCTCCAAGTGTCATACTGACTGGGTTGCTCATCTGTCCATGGCGGAGTTTGCCTATAACAACGCGGCTCACTCTGCTACTTCCTTTGTGTGTATGGGCATCATCCTAAGGCCAATTCTTTTGACCCCCTGGATTCCACGTCTGGTGGTTCCTCTGTTGTTTTTCGGTCCTTAGGGGTATTTGGAGGAAAGTGAAGAAAGCCCTTGTGTCTGTGTCATTAGTGACCAAAAGGGTTTTTGATAAGCGGAGAAGACCCTGCAGCTTCAAATTAGGAGACTTCGTCTGGTTGTCCACCAAGAATTTGAAGTTGAGACAGCCATCTCATAAGTTTGGCCCCCGGTTCTTCGGCCCTTATAAGATCACCAGGGTTATCAATCCGGTGGCATTTCAGTTAGATCTGCCCCGTTCATTGGGTATCAATAAAACATTTCATTGTTCCCTTTTAAAACTGGCGGTTAGTAATCCTTCTTCCAGTGGAAGACCTTCTCCTCTTCTGATACGGGGTCAGAGGGAGTTTGTGGTTGAAAGGGTTCTTGACTCCAAGATGGTTCGGGGTCGGCTATCATTTTTGGTGCACTGGAAGGGGTATGGCCCGGAGGAGCGGTCGTGGGTGCGCAGTTGTGATCTTCATGCCCCCAGACTGATACGCTCTTTCTTCTCGCAGTTCCCCGATAAACCCGGTGGTAGGGGTTCTTTGACCCCTCGTCAGAGGGGGGGTACTGTTAGGATCTCCTGCTCTGTGCTGCCACGTCGCCATGGCAACCGGGAGGCAAGTGTTAGCGAAGTAACCTGAGCGCAGCTGATACTCCGGTCCGGGTTTTTACTGTGTAGTGGTTACAGGCTCTGTGCACGGCAGGGAATCCAGCGCTGGTTTTGTGCTCACAGTCTGTGAGGTCTGAGTGGGGCGTGGACAGCACCTGCTATATAAACCATCCTCTCAGGCTAGGCAAATGCTGCTGAATCTTTGTTTGTTAGTCAGTTCCAGAGAGTTAGCTAGTACTGTGTGACTTTGTATTTACTTGTTGCTTACTGCGAATAGGCCTTGGGATTCGGTACTTCATTCTGCCAATCCGGACCTAGCAGTAAGACTGGAGTCAGTTGTTTGACCTGCTGGGGTTCTTTTGCTATTCTGTGAACCCAGCAGGTTTGCGGCTGTACTCTCAGACCTGCTTGCTTAATCCTCCCTCACTGTGCATGGCGTCCAGGTGTCAGTTTAGTGGCAGTAAGCTGAACCTGTGCCCTGCAAGTGGGGGTTAGTATTGTGGATACTCTCCTTGTGTCTATATTTCTATCTCTGACCAAGGAGTTTATTCCCACACCCGTTGGTAACCCTTTGGGGTTTTTTCTGTTGCTCTTAGCAACATCATTTCAGGTGCTCCACATGTTAAATCACTACACATCGCTTCATTGTCCGCTCTATTCCATCTGAGCATTCCTGACACTAGGAAGACACCCAATTCCTGAGCCTTTGGGCTTCTCCGTTCACTTTGTGTTTATTAGTTATTCCATCACCTCCTGTGTATGTTATGTTATACTGTCTGTGAGTTCGTTTGCTTCGCTTCCCTCTCTGTTCATACACCGGTATACTCCTGTTAGCACTGGTGTGCGTAACAGATATGCAACGTTTGTATATTCTCTGTGTGGCTGCAGCTGTATCTGTATAAGAAATGCCACATTACAGTGTCGGTGGAAAAAGAGCAACTAAAGCAGCCTCAGTAATACAAAAAAGCCATTGCAAAACTAGATTAAAACAACAAAACTTTATTTTGTTTGGTTTCAACTTCATTTCTTCTTATGCGTTACTGTACCAGACCTGTATTTGGGAAAAATAATAACTGTAAAAGGCGACACACGTATCTTAACTAGACAGCCAAGCTAAAGTTGAAAGAGTATCAGGTAATATGAATGGTTCCATGTCCACCAGCAGTCAGTGGAAATCATCTAATATATACATGCAGATAGATGGAATGGTCTGGTTTCTAAAGGGATGAGTGTATAGACAGCAGGGGAAACTAATGTTCTGTGTATAAAGTACAACATGCCACTCCTTCATGGCACAGATACTGTAGTAGTCCGTACACAGAGGAGGAACTAGTGAGCGGTGGGCCCATGTGCGACAAAATGCTTTGCGCCCCCCCCCCCCTCATCCCATCCAAGTCCACCCCCTCACCCCTGGAGAGGATCTGGTGAGGGGGACCTGCTCAGGGTTCAGGGTCAGAGAAATGGATACCTAGCAACAGTGCCGTAACTAGACATTTTAGCACTGTGTGCAAGAAACGGTATCGGTGCCCCCCCCCCCCTACTCCATGCAAAACAGGGGCAGCGCGGGCCGAAGGCGCGCGCAAAAAATAGGGGCTTGGCTTCATGGGGAAGGGGTGTGGCCACAAAATAATACCAATTCATATAACGGTGCACAGTAGTCTCCATTATTAAAATTACGCCGCACGGTAGCACCACTACACCAGGTAGAGACCATTGTATACCTTACGGCACGTAGATTCCCCTTTTTACACATTATGGCAGACAGCGTCAACCTGTTACACATTATGGCAGACAGTGTCAACCTGTTACACATTACGGCAGACAGCGTCAACCTTTTACACATTACGGCAGACAGCGTCCCCTTTTCATTACAGCAGACAGCGTCCCCTTTTTACACATTACGGCAGACAGCGTCCCCTTTTTTACACATTACGGCAGACAGCGTCCCCATTTTTACACATTACAGCAGACAGCGTCCCCATTTTTACACATTACGGCAGACAGCGTCCCTTTTTTTACACATTATTGCAGACAGCGTCCCCATTTTTACACATTACGGCAGACAGCGTCCCATTTTTACACATTACGGCAGACAGCGTCCCCCTTTTTTTACACATTACAGCAGACAGCGTCCCCTTTTTTTTTTACACATTACGGCAGACACCGTCCCCTTATTACACATTACGGCAGAGAGTGTCAACCTTTTACACATTACGGCAGACAGCACCCCCTTTTTACACATTACGGCAGACAGTGTCCCCTTTTTACACATTACGGCAGACAGTGTCCCCATTTTTACACATTACGGCAGACAGTGTCCCATTTTTACAAGGCAAGAGATGCAAACTCAATATAAAAATAAATAAATAAAATAAATACATATATATATATATATATATATATATATATATATATATTTATTTATTTGTGTTTATACATATGCAACACCATTAAAGACATTTAAAATAACGAATTCCTACCAGGGGCTGTTGCTGCACATAGGGAATGACCAGCAGCTCCTGCAGCAGCAGCAGCAGCAGCAGCAGCAGCATTTTATTACAATGCAGGAGGACGTGTGGAGGAGGAGGCGCTGGAGAGAGGAGGAGATAGGGGAGCGTTCCCTCCTTTCAGCAGCAGCCAGTGAGACCAGTAAGGTTTGTATGAGGGAGGGACGGCCCCTCCTCCCTCTCCGGCCTGGGACCCCTCCTCCCCCTTCAGCCGAGCTGCCACAGGCGCTGACTGTGAGGATACAGGCGGCGGGCGGCAGCGTAGCTGGTGCTCCTGGTTTGTGTGTGACACGGGCGGCGGGCGGGAGTGTAGCTCGCGGCGGCGGCGGCATGATACAATCATGCCTCCCAACTGTCCCGATTTTCGCGGGACAGTCCCGTTTTTTGGGGACTGTCCCGCTGTCCCACCCGCGGGTCGCAGTGTCCCGCGGTGGGGGGGGACAGCTGGGAGGCTCTGTCTCTCGCTGCCCTGCTTAGCAGAGCAGCGGTGAATAGACGCTGTGCGCATGCGCACAGCGTCTATTCAGTGCAGACAGGGGGAGAGGGGGCATGCCAGCGGCTCACGGAGCGCTGGGCATGCCCCCTCAGTGATGAAATCGGGGGGCGTGGCTCGCGATCGCGGGTCCACCCGCGAAGCCACACCCCTTTTCCACAGGCCACGCCCCTTTTTCGGGAGCGCGTGTGTCCCTCTTTAAGCAGCACAAAGTTGGGAGGTATGATACAATGAGTCATTGTGACTCATTGTAATGCCGGAAGTTGTGGGCCCCTTGAGTGCAGCGGGGCCCCAGTGCAATGCACTGGCTGCACTGCCAGTAGTTCCGCCCCTGTCCGTACATAGTTACTGGATCATTGAGTACTGCCTTTACTTTTTCATAATTTGTACGTTTAATAAACAATCTATTCTTTAATCTGCTTCTCTTGTGCCCTCTTTATTCTAGGGGGATAATTCAGAGTTGATCGCAGCAGCAAATTTGTTAGCTAATGGGCAAAACCATGTGCACTGCAGGGGGGGCAGATATAACATTTGCAGAGAGAGATTTGGGTGGGTTATTTGGTTATTTTGTTTCTGTGCAAGGTAAATACTGGCTGCTTTATTTTTTTACACTGTAATTTATATTTCTGTTTCAACACCCCCCCCCCCCCAAAGCTAACTCTCTCTGCACATGTTATATCTGCCCCCCTACAGTGCACATGGGCCCTCATTCCGAGTTGATCGGTCGCAATGCGAATGTAGCAGAGTTACACACGCTAAGCCGCCGCCTACTGGGAGTGTATCTTAGCTTCTTAAAAGTGCGACCGAAGTAATCGCAATATTGCGATCACAAACCTCGTAGCAGTTTTGGAGTAGCTTCAGACTTACTCTGCCTGTGCGATCAGTTCAGTGCTTGTCGTTCCTGGTTGACGTCACAAACACACCCAGCGTTCGCCCAGGCACTCCCACCGTTTCTCCGGCCACTCCTGCGTTTTTTCCGGAAACGGTAGCATTTTCAGCCACACGCCCCTGAAACGCCGTGTTTCCGCCCAGTAACACCCATTTCCTGTCAATCACATTACGATCGCCGGAGCGATGAAAAAGCCGTGAGTAAAATTACTTTCTACATAGCAAAGTTACTTGGCGCAGTCGCAGTGCGAACATTGCGCATGCGTACTAAGCGGATTTTCATTGCGATGCGATGAAAAATACCGAGCGAACAACTCGGAATGAGGGCCATGGTTTTGCCCAACTGCTAACAAGTTTGCTGCTGCGATCAACTCTGAATTAGGCCCTATAAATGGTAAGTCTGATGGATTACTAGTACTGCATATTGTCCCTCATTCCGAGTTGTTTGCTCACTAGCTGCTTTTAGCAGCAGTGCAAACGCTAAGCTGCCGCCCTCTGGGAGTGTATCGTAGCTTAGCAGAAGTGCGACCGAAAGGATCGCAGCGCTGCTACAAAAAAAGATTGTGCAGTTTCTGAGTAGCTCGAGACTTACTCCTAGCTAGCGATCACTTCAGACTTAGTTCCTGTTTTGACGTCACAAACACGCCCTGCGTTCGGCCAGACACGCCTACAGTTCCCCAGCCACTCCTGCGTTTTTATCTGACACGCCTGCGTTTTTACACACACTCCCCGAAAACAGACAGTTACCACCCAGAAACACCCACTTCCTGTCAATCACCCTGCGGCTAGCAGAGCGACTGAAAAGCTTTGTTAGCCCTTGTGCGAAATTGCATCGGCTTTTGTGAAAGTACGTCGCGTGTGCGCATTGCGCCCCATACGCATGCGCAGAAGTGCCGCTTTTTTACCTAATCGCTGCTCTGCGAACGAAAGCAGCTAGCGATCAACTTGGAATGAGGGCCATTGTTGGTTGGATAATAACCTCTACCAAAGACTAATCCTTTTTGTACATTGTGTTGTTGTCCCTAGTTTCTTAAGACTTAAGGGGGGAACTCACGGAGGGGTGTAGTATGTGATGCCGGCAGTCGGGCTCCCGGCGGCCAGTATACCGGCGCCGGAATCCCGACCGCCGGCGTACCGACAGCTGGGTGAGCGCAAATGAGCTTCTTGCGGGCTCGCTGCACTTGCCATGCTGCGGGCATGGTTGCACGCTACGCGCGCCATGCTATCTATTCTCCCTCCAGGGGGGTCGTGGACCCCCAAGAGGGAGAAAAGCTGTCGGTATGTCGGCGGTCGGGATTCCGGCGCCGGTATGGTTGGCGTTGGGAGCCCGGCCGCTGGCAACCTGAAGACCACCCCTTACGGAGCAATAATCTAAGCAATCTGACTAGATTAGCAATGATAGCGATGCACAGCCCCGCGCGCCGCTATCGCTGGTGCTAGCAGCGGGTGAAATGAGCGGTCCCCCGCGCATGCTCAGCATACATCGCGCTGTGCTGAGCGGGAGGGAGAGATGTGCGCAGAACGGTTCGCTCAGCAAACATCTCTCCCCACATCTGCCAGTGAATACAGGCCTTAAAAGCCTACTTGTTCCCAGTGAATGGTGAAAGAATGGTATAGAGCCTGTTCACTAGAATTGTAGCATATAATTTGTGGTTCATGTATAACAGATATAGAAATCTATAATTGGGTCCTTTTCTTTGGCAAGAGATAAAATAATACGAATTTCACATACAGGTTTATTATGGATAATTTTGCCTTTAATAAGAAGTTGTTGATAAATAATGTGTGTCCAAATGAAAATGACACAGACATCTTGACTGGAGAGGTTCTCAAACAATTTGGGTGCTTTATTTATTTATTTATTTGGGGGGGGGGGGGGGGGGGTGATTGACAAAACACAGAAAATACATATAAAATCAAATGGAGCCTATTGAATGAGCACTAGGACCACAATTTTTTATTATTATTTGTATTTTGCTCCAAAGGGTAACAAAGATGCTGTATATCCCTGTAAAGCTTAGCAAGTAAGGTAAATGTATGGAATGTATGTAACATACACACAGGTAAATTATGTCAGAAAGAAACTTATCTCCCAGTATGTTTTTAGACTGTGGGAGGAAGCCTGCACTCCTCCTCCATTTTATAGTTTTGCACTGTTTGCCAAGAATCCTAGTGAAGATTCTCTGCATTGCAGACTCAGATTCCTGCTCAGGTCAGCAAGTCCTGTGTACAGCTGACAGGAAAATCAGTCTTCTATCCCACAAGCAGCAATTTGAGAGAGCTGAAAGCTAATGGGCCCTACACAGTGGCCGATCCGCCGCCGAGCTGCCCGACAGAGGATACGGCCGACGGGCGACCCGGCGGCGGGGGGGGGGGGCAGTGATGGGGGGAGTAAAGTTACTTCACTCCCCCCGTCACACGGCTCCATAGAGCTGCAGGCAAATATGGACGAGATCGTCCATATTGGCCTGCATGCAGAGCCTACGGGGCACCAGCGGTGAACAAGTGCGGGGCCGCGCATCGTTCATCGCTGGTGCCTCCACACTGCATGATATGAACGTTATCTCGTTCATTAATGAACGAGATCGTTCATATCGTGCAGTGATGTCGGCCAGTGTGTAGGGCCTATAAGTGGGGTCAACCAATCTCACATTGTCATCATTATCAGTGTTATGCTGGCCATACACTTGTGCGATGCCTCGCGATGCGACATCGCAGGGCATCGCACCGGCAGTTCAGGTGCGATCAAATCGCACCTGAACTGCCAAAGTGGTTACCATGCGATAGATCGCATGGTAATCACGTGATGGGCACGTCACCGCCGAGTGGGAGCGGCCTCTGGCCACTCCTGGCGGGTGCCCATCGCACATCACAGTGCGATATATCTCATGTGGGTTTAAAACCACATGCGATCGCACTGCGATGCGAGAAATATTATGTGCAGCACATAATATCTTGAGACGCAATATTCGACCAGCGTGCCCGCGCATTACATCTCAAGGTACCTAAATGTGCATACAATCCTTCAATTTCTCTCACAGATGTGGTCGAAATCGAAGGATATCACCAATTATCTCATAAGTGTATGGGCACCATTAGTCAGATATTGCTGGGAATTGCATATTATTAGCTGTATTATATTGTCACCAATAGATAGAAATCTCATTGCGATCAGCTAAGCCAGGGGTGGCCAGACTTTTGGAGTCGGCGATCTACTTTGAAAGCTAAAAAGCTTTTGTGATCTACCCAGGATGAATAATAGCGCGCTCCGTAGGCGTGCGCGCAAAAAAAGGGGCGTGGCATAACAAAACGCGGGCGTGGCATAACAAAAAGTGGGCGTGCTATAACAAAAAAAGGGATGTAGCCTTGCTGCACAGAGTGTAATGACTGCCTCACACGAAATAACACATTGGCCCCCACAGGTAAAAACCTCAAACACATATGCCCCCACAGTGCCATGTGCCCACGGTGCCAGATATGACCCCACAGTGCCAGATATGACCCCACAGTGCCAGATATGACCCCACAGTGCCAGATTACAGATATGCCCCCACAGTGCCATGTGCCCACAGTGCCAGATATGCCCCCACAGTGCCAGATATGCCCCCACAGTGCCAGATTACAGATATGCCCCCACAGTGCCATGTACCCACAGTGCCAGATATGACCCCACAGTGCCAGATATGACCCCACAGTGCCAGATACAGACCCCACAGTGCCATGTGCCCACAGTGCTAGATATGCCCCCACAGTGCCAGATATGACCCCACAGTGACAGATACAGATATGCCCCCACAGTGCCATGTGCCCACAGTGCCAGATATGCCCCCACAGTGCCATGTGCCCGCAGAGCCAGATATGCCCTCACAGTGCCACATATGACCCACATTGCCAGATATGCCCCCACTGAGCCATGTGCCCACAATGCCAGATATGCCCCCATAGTAGAGCTCACCATTGCTGTGTGGTGAGCGCAGCGCGCGCTTCTCCTGCCTGCCGCCCTGCTTTTCAGTCTGATCTCCGGCGGTGACGGCAGCGTGTATATTTCAAATCAGGCGCCGGTCCGCGAGCTCTCATTGGCTAACGAACTGGCACCTGATTTGAGCCATACACTCCGCCGTCACTGCCGGAGACCAGACAGAGGGGCAGGGTGGCAGGCAGGAGAGGCGCGGCTTCGGGTGGCTGGGCGGAGGATCGCGATCGACTGTTTGGCCACCCCTGAGCTAAGCCATAATTTCGGAGAACTTCTAGCTGTGCGCTGTTTAAAAGACACCACAACTTTCATATAATGCAGTTATGTGTTGAAGCTGATACATTTGTATAGTAACAAAATATCACCAAAGAGTATTATCAAATACTAGTGATGTGCACCGTAAATTTTTCGGGTTTTGGTTTTGGATTCGGTTCCGCGGCCGTGTTTTGGATTCGGACGTGTTTTGGCAAAACCTCCCTGAAATATTTGTGTCGGATTCGGGTGTGTTTTGGATTCGGGTGTTTTTTTTACAAAAACCCCTCAAAAACAGCTTAAATCATAGAATTTGGGGGTCATTTTGATCCCATAGTATTATTAACCTCAATAACCATAATTTACACTCATTTCCAGTCTATTCTGAATACCTCACACCTCACAATATTATTTTTAGTCCTAAAATTTGCACCGAGGTCGCTGGATGACTAAGCTAAGCGACCCATGTGGCCGACACAAACACCTGGCCCATCTAGGAGTGGCACTGCAGTGTCAGACAGGATGGCACTTCAAAAAAATAGTCCCCAAACAGCACATGATGCAAAGAAAAAAAGAGGCGCAATGAGGTAGCTGTGTGACTAAGCTAAGCGACCCAAGTGGCCGACACAAACACCTGGCCCATCTAGGAGTGGCACTGCAGTGTCAGACAGGATGGCACTTCAAAAAAATAGTCCCCAAACAGCACATGATGCAAAGAAAAAAAGAGGCGCAATGGGGTAGCTGTGTGACTAAGCTAAGGGACCCAAGTGGCCGACACAAACACCTGGCCCATCTAGGAGTGGCACTGCAGTGTCAGACAGGATGGCACTTCAAAAAAATAGTCCCCAAAAAGCACATGATGCAAAGAAAAAAAGAGGCGTAATGAGGTAGCTGTGTGACTAAGCTAAGCGACCCAAGTGGCCGACACAAACACCTGGCCCATCTAGGAGTGGCACTGCAGTGTCAGACAGGATTGCACTTCAAAAAATAGTCCCCAAACAGCACATGATGCAACGAAAAAAAGAGGTGCAATGAGGTAGCTGTGTGACTAAGCTAAGCGACCCAAGTGGCCGACACAAACACCTGGCCCATCTAGGAGTGGCACTGCAGTGTCAGACAGTATGGCACTTCAACAAAATAGTCCCCAAACAGCACATGATGCAAAGAAAAAAAGAGGCGCAATGAGGTAGCTGTGTGACTAAGCTAAGCGACCCAAGTGGCCGACACAAACACCTGGCCCATCTAGGAGTGGCACTGCAGTGTCAGACAGGATGGCACTTCAAAAAAATAGTCCCCAAACAGCACATGATGCAAAGAAAAAAAGAGGCGCAATGAGGTAGCTGTGTGACTAAGCTAAGCGACCTAAGTGGCCGACACAAACACCTGGCCCATCTAGGAGTGGCACTGCAGTGTCAGACAGGGTGGCACTTCATAAAAATAGTCCCCAAACAGCACATGATGCAAAGAAAAAAAAGAGGCGTAATGAGGTAGCTGTGTGACTAAGCTAAGCGACCCAAGTGGCCGACACAAACACCTGGCCCATCTAGGAGTGGCACTGCAGTGTCAGACAGGATTGCACTTCAAAAAATAGTCCCCAAACAGCACATGATGCAACGAAAAAAAGAGGCGCAATGAGGTAGCTGTGTGACTAAGCTAAGCGACCCAAGTGGCCGACACAAACACCTGGCCCATCTAGGAGTGGCACTGCAGTGTCAGACAGGATGGCACTTCAAAAAAATAGTCCCCAAACAGCACATGATGCAAAGAAAAAAAGAGGCGCAATGAGGTAGCTGTGTGACTAAGCTAAGCGACCCAAGTGGCCGACACAAACACCTGGCCCATCTAGGAGTGGCACTGCAGTGTCAGACAGGAGGGCACTTCAAAAAAATAGTCCCCAAACAGCACACGATGCAAAGAAAAAAAGAGGCGCAATGAGGTAGCTGTGTGACTAAGCTAAGCGACCCAAGTGGCCGACACAAACACCTGGCCCATCTAGGAGTGGCACTTCAAAAAAATAGTCCCCAAACAGCACATGATGCAAAGAAAAAAAGAGGCGCAATGAGGTAGCTGTGTCACTAAGCTAAGCGACCCAAGTAGCCGACACAAACACCTGGCCCATCTAGGAGTGGCACTGCAGTGTCAGACAGGATGGCACTTCAAAAAAATAGTCCCCAAACAGCACATGATGCAAAGAAAAAAAGAGGTGCACCAAGGTGGCTGTTTGACTAAGCTAAGCGACACAAGTGGCTGACACAAACACCTGGCCCATCTAGGAGTGGCACTGCAGTGTCAGACAGGATGGCACTTCAAAAAAATAGTCCCCAAACAGCACATGATGCAAAGAAAAAAAGAGGCGTAATGAGGTAGCTGTGTGACTAAGCTAAGCGACCCAAGTGGCCGACACAAACACCTGGCCCATCTAGGAGTGGCACTGCAGTGTCAGACAGGATGGCACTTCAAAAAATAGTCCCCAAACAGCACATGATGCAAAGAAAAATGAAAGAAAAAAGAGGTGCAAGATGGAATTGTCCTTGGGCCCTCCCACCCACCCTTATGTTGTATAAACAGGACATGCACACTTTAACAAACCCATCATTTCAGCGACAGGGTCTGCCACACAACTGTGACTGAAATGACTCACAGATTATTAATTCGTCCCCACTGGAATCCACTATCTCTCAGGTCCCTGTGTACTTTCTGGAGGCAATTGCTGGTGAATGTCTCCACGGAGGAATTGATTATAATTTCATTTTGATGAACATCATCTTCTCCACATTTTCTGGAAGTAACCTCGTACGCCGATTGCTGACAAGGTGAGCGGCTGCACTAAACACTCGGAGTACACACTGGAGGGGGGGGGGCAACTTAGGTAAAATAAAGCCAGTTTGTGCAAGGGCCTCCAAATTGCCTCTTTTTTCTGCCAGTATACGTACGGACTGTCTGACGTGCCTACTTGGATGTGGTCACTCATATAATCCTCCACCATTCTTTCAATGGTGACAGAATCATATGCAGTGACAGTAGATGACATGTCATTAATCGTTGGCAGGTCCTTCAGTCCGGACCAGATGTCAGCACTCACTCCAGACTGCCCCGCATCACCGCCAGCGGGTGGGCTGGGAATTCTTAGCCTTTTCCTCGCAGCCCCAGTTGCGGGAGAATGTGAAGGAGGAGCTGTTGACGGGTCACGTTCCGCTTGACTTGACAATTTTCTCACCAGCAGGTCTTTGAACCTCTGCAGACTTGTGTCTGCCGGAAAGAGAGATACAACATAGGTTTTAAATCTAGGATCGAGCACGGTGGCCAAAATGTAGTGCTCTGATTTCAACAGATTGAGCACCCGTGAATCCTGGTTAAGCGAATTAAGGGCTCCTTCCACAAGTCCCACATGCCTAGCGGAATCGCTCTGTTTTAGCTCTTCCTTCAATGTCTCCAGCTTCTTCTGCAAAAGCCTGATGAGGGGAATGACCTGACTCAGGCTGGCAGTGTCTGAACTGACTTCACGTGTGGCAAGTTCAAAGGGTTGCAGAACCTTGCACAACGTTGAAATCATTCTCCACTGCGCTTGAGTCAGGTGCATTCCCCCTTCTTTGCCTATATCGTAGGTAGCTGTATAGGCTTGAATGGCCTTTTGCTGCTCCTCCATCCTATGAAGCATACAGAGGGTTGAACTCCACGTCGTTACCACCTCTTGCTTCAGATGATGGCAGGGCAGGTTCAGGATTGTTTGGTGGTGCTCCAGTCTTCTGTACGCGGTGGCTGAATGCCGAAAGTGGCCCGCAATTCTTCGGGCCACCGACAGCATCTCTTGCACGCCCCTGTCGTTTTTTAAATAATTCTGCACCATCAAATTCAATGTATGTGCAAAACATGGGACGTGCTGGAATTTGCCCAGATGTAATGCACGCACAATATTGCTGGCGTTGTCCGATGTCACAAATCCCCAGGAGAGTCCAATTGGGGTAAGCCATTCTGCGATGATGTTCCTCAGTTTCCGTAAGAGGTTGTCAGCTGTGTGCCTCTTATGGAAAGCGGTGATACAAAGCGTAGCCTGCCTAGGAACGAGTTGGCATTTGCGAGATGCTGCTACTGCTGCCGCCGCTGCTGTTCTTGCTGCGGGAGGCAATACATCTACCCAGTGGGCTGTCACAGTCATATAGTCCTGAGTCTGCCCTGGTCCACTTGTCCACATGTCCGTGGTTAAGTGGACATTGGGTACAACTGCATTTTTTAGGACACTGGTGACTCTTTTTCTGACGTCTGTGTACATTTTCGGTATCGCCTGCCTAGAGAAATGGAACCTAGATGGTATTTGGTACCGGGGACACAGTACCTCAAACAATTCTCTAGTTCCCTGTGAATTAACGGTGGATACCGGAAACACGTTTCTCACCACCCAGTCTGCCAAGGCCTGAGTTATCCGCTTTGCAGCAGGATGACTGCTGTGATATTTCATCTTCCTCGCACAGGACTGTTGGACAGTCAATTGCTTACTGGAAGTAGTACAAGTGGTCTTCCGACTTCCCCTCTGGCATGACGATCGACTCCCAGCAGCAACAACAGCAGCGCCAGCAGCAGTAGGCGTTACACTCAAGGATGCATCGGAGGAATCCGAGGCAGGAGAGGACTCGTCAGACTTGACAGTGACATGGCCTGCAGGACTATTGGCTTTCCTGTCTAAGGAGGAAATTGACACTGAGGGAGTTGGTGGTGTGGTTTGCAGGAGCTTGGTTATAAGAGAAAGGGATTTAGTTGGCAGTGGACTGCTTCCGCTGTCACCCAAAGTTTTTGAACTTGTCAATGACTTCTGATGAATGCGCTCCAGGTGACGTATAAGGGAGGATGTTCCTAAGTGGTTAACGTCCTTACCCCTACTTATTACAGCTTGACAAAGGCAACACACGGCTTGACACCAGTTGTCCGCATTTCTGTTGAAATAATTCCACACCGAAGAGGTGATTTTTTTTGTATTTTGACCAGGCATGTCAATGGCCATATTCATCCCACGGACAACAGGTGTCTCCCTGGGTGCCTGACTTAAACAAACCACCTCACCATCAGAATCCTCCTTGTCAATTTCCTTCCCAGCGCCAGCAACACCCATATTCTCATCCTGGTGTACTTTAACAGTGACATCTTCAATTTGACTATCAGGAACTGGACTGTGGGTGCTCCTTCCAGCACTTGCAGGGGGCGTGCAAATGGTGGAAGGCGCCACGTCTTCCCGTCCAGTGTTGGGAAGGTCAGGCATCGCAACCGACACAATTGGACTCTTCTTGGGGATTTGTGATTTAGAAGAACGCACAGTTCTTTGCTGTGCTTTTGCCATATTAACTTTTTTAAGTTTTCTAGCAGGAGGATGAGTGCTTCCATCCTCATGTGAAGCTGAACCACTAGCCATGAACATAGGCCAGGCCCTCAGCCGTTCCTTGCCACTCCGTGTCGTAAATGGTACATTGGCAAGTTTACGCTTCTCCTCAGACGATTTTGATTTAGATTTTTGGGTCATTTTACTGAGCTTTATTTTTTTGGATTTTACATGCTCTCTACTATGACATTGGGCATCGGCCTTGGCAGACGACGTTGATGGCATTTCATTGTCTCGGCCATGACTAGTGGCAGCAGCTTCAGCTTTAGCAGTGGATCTTGATCTTTCCCTATTTTACCCTCCACATTTTTGTTCTCCATTTTTTAATGTGTGGAATTATATGCCAGTAATATATCAATAGCAATGGCCTACTACTATATATACTGCGCAAAACTGAAATGCACCACAGGCATGGATGGATAGTATACTTGACGACACAGAGGTAGGTAGAGCAGTGGCCTACTGTACCGTACTGCTATATATTATATACTGGTGGTCAGCAAACTGTGCAAAACTGAAATGCACCACAGGTATGGATGGATAGTATACTTGATGACACAGAGGTAGGTAGAGAAGTGACCTTCTGTACCGTACTGCTATATATTATATACTGGTGGTCAGCAAACTGTGCAAAACTGAAATGCACCACAGGTATGGATGGATAGTATACTTGACGACACAGAGGTAGGTAGAGCAGTGGCCTACTGTACCGTACTGCTATATATTATATACTGGTGGTCAGCAAACTGTGCAAAACTGAAATGCACCACAGGTATGGATGTATACTATACTTGACGACACAGAGGTAGGTAGAGCAGTGGCCTTCTGTACCGTACTGCTATATATTATATACTGGTGGTCAGCAAACTGTGCAAAACTGAAATGTACCACAGGTATGGATGGATAGTATACTTGACGACACAGAGGTAGGTAGAACAGTGGCCTACTGTACCGTACTGCTATATATTATATACTGGTGGTCAGCAAACTGTGCAAAACTGAAATGCACCACAGGTATGGATGGACAGTATACTTGACGACACAGAGGTAGGTAGAGCAGTGGCCTACTGTACCGTACTGCTATATATTATATACTGGTGGTCAGCAAACTGTGCAAAACTGAAATGCACCACAGGTATGGATGGATAGTATACTTGACAACACAGAGGTAGGTAGAGCAGTGGCCTTCTGTACCGTACTGCTATATATTATATACTGGTGGTCAGCAAACTGTGCAAAACTGAAATGCACCACAGGTATGGATGGATAGTATACTTGACGACACAGAGGTAGGTAGAGCAGTGGCCTACTGTACCGTACTGCTATATATTATATACTGGTGGTCAGCAAACTGTGCAAAACTGAAATACACCACAGGTGTGGATGGATAGTATACTTGACGACACAGAGGTAGGTAGAGCAGTGGCCTACTGTACCGTACTGCTCTATATTATATACTGGTGGTCAGCAAACTGTGCAAAACTGAAATGCACCACAGGTATGGATGGATAGTATACTTGACGACACAGCGGTAGGTAGAGCAGTGGCCTACTGTACCGTACTGCTATATATTATATACTGGTGGTCAGCAAACTGTGCAAAACTGAAATGCACCACAGGTATGGATGGGATAGTATACTTGACGACACAGAGGTAGAGCAGTGGACTACTGTACCATACTGCTATATAATATATATAGTTATACTGGTGGTCAGCAAAATTCTGCACTGTCCTCCTACTATATACTATAATGCAGCACAGATATGTAGCGTTTTTCAGGCAGAGAACGTATAATACTGGTGGTCACTGGTCAGCAAAACTCTGCACTGTCCTCCTACTATATAATACTGCTGGTCCCCAGTCCCCACAATAAAGCAATTAGCACACTGAGCACAGATATTTGCAGCCCACTGAGCACAGATATGGAGCGTTTTTCAGGCAGAGAACGTAGATATGTGTACTTGCAGCACACTGAGCACAGATATTTTCAGCCCACTGAACATAGAAACTGAGAGGACGCCAGCCACGTCCTCTCACGATCATCTCCAATGCACGAGTGAAAAATGGCGGCGACGCGCGGCTCCTTATATAGAATACGAATCTCGAGAGAATCCGACCGCGGGATGATGACGTTCGGGTGCGCTCGGGTTAACCGAGCAAGGCGGGAGGATCCGAGTTGCTCGGACCCGTGCAAAAAAAGGTGAAGTTCGGGCGGGTTCGGATCCCACCCGGGATACCCCTTTCACATGTCCAATGCCGGATCCCACCCGGGAATTGGAAACGGGATCCTGCATAAATTGCCGGGTCGGTTGCCATAGCGGCAGGGGGTGGAGCCGGCAGCGGGGGCGGAGGCAGCACTGGGAGATGAGCTCATCTCCGTGCCGCCTCTTCCTATCTAGTAGACCCGGGAATCCGTTTATGCTGCCACTGACCCGGTATTCAACCCGGGCATAACCCTTCTTATAAACCGGGTTGAATTACCGGGTCAGGCGACCCGGGAATTCGGACATGGCGCTTTCACACCGCACACTGACCCGTGTCGCATACAGGTTATTTGTGCGATGTGAAAGGGGTAAAAAACATATCTTAAAATTATCCTTTCAAAAATATAACTTTATCAGAGGTAAACTAATCCCATGTTTGTTTTTGTAATTCCCTATGAAGGTAGAGCCTAGGCTTAAAGTTTGTTAGACTTACCATCCAATATTGCTCCTTAATTCAGACATTAATATTTTCATAAACATTGTTCTGTAAAGATTAACCCTGGCTCTGCCAACATGTGGATGTGGAACATTTATAAAAGTCTTCCCCCAGTCCTCGGCCTTTAACAGACTGTCTTGATCTTTCATGCTGCAAGTATTTTAGAGGATGGAATCATGGACGTCCCCGTCTCTTCCTCTAGTATAAAGGAAGGAAACTGGGAATTCACCATCTCCCTTCTTGCAGACAATTGTACTCTGACCTGCCAACTGAGTTTCCTTCCAAATCTCCAATATACCGTAGCAGAATATGGAGGGGTATATAAGTTAGATGCTCTTGGCTGCTGCAGGGTTAAGTGCAAGTCCATATGTGTAGTGTATCTTGCGTGTTTTCACACTGTGCACAATCCAGTGCAAAGTTTATGCAGGTACGGGCTTTGCAGAGTCACGTATTTATTTAGTCACATCTCCACGTGCGGCTAAAGTGTAATAACTCTCTACTTGTGGCCAAAGGTGAAGCACTGGGTTGAAGTAGTATATTTGAATGTAAGCAAAGTTCAGTGATGGCATGTAGAAAGAATTGTGAGCTGCGCACAGATATGCATACATGTGAGAACACGTGTTTTCGGGATCCGGTCTCTAGGTCGACAGTAACTAGGTCTACAGTGTCTAGGTCGACCACTATTAGTCGACAGTAACTAGGTTGACATGGTCTCTAGGTCGACAGGTCAAAAGGTCGACATGAGTTTTTCACTTTTTCCCCCTTTTTTAACCCTTTCATACTTAGCGATCCACGTGGACTACGATTGGAACGGTAATCTGTGCCGAGCAAGCGGTAGCGGAGCGAGGCACCTTGCTTGAAGCATGGTGAGCGAAGCGAGCCATGTGAGGGGACATGGTGCACTAATTGGGGTTCCCGGTCACTCTACGAAGAAAACGACACCAAAGAAACATAAAAAACTCATGTTGACCTTTTGACCTGTCGACCTAGACCATGTCGACCTAGAGACCCTGTTGACCTAGTTACTGTCGACCAATAGTGGTCGACCTAGACACTGTCGACCTAGTTACTATCTACCTTCCATACCACACCCATGTTTTCAGGGGTATCTTTTGCACCAAGGATAGTGCTGAAACAGGTACACACTTATGATGAGGACAGTATCGATAGGGAAGATCCAGACACAGAAATCCACAACTCTGTATATAGGCTGATAAACACATTTAATTCCGTCCAGACAATGCAGAAGAAATTACAGCCAACTTGTGTTACTTTCTGTATCATCTTCCACCAGTTAGAACTTTTGAGAAAATGAATAAAAAATGAAGGGGATCATTGTAGGCTTTGCGATGCATGTCATGTTTCTAGGGCAACGCTGGACTGGCAGACAGAAAATTTGGTAACCCCACTGAGAACCTCTGGGATGAATTGGAGCGAAGGGTACATTCTAGACCAACTCGACCTTCAGTGTTACAGTTGGTCACTGTACTTAAGGTGGAATGGCAAAACATACCACCTGCTGTTGTACAGGAATTTGTGGACAGTTTGCCAACAAGGTTGTCTGCAGTAATCACTGCACGTGATGGACCTACAAAGCACTGACATCAATAACATCTTGTTGATCTATTTGCTGTCAGCGTCCAATAACTTTTGTCTACATGGTGTGCCAGCAATAAGCATAAGCACCTAGATGGGGGAATAGTTGCCCAATTTTCAAATGTTGTCAAATTTTGTGGTGAGCAGGGATGGACTGCTCTATCTTTAGTGTAAATGGGTGTGAGAAGCTGGAGGTGCAGGACTTCGTGTGGGAATGCCCATAGTGGCAATCCATTAAAAGGCAAAACCAACCTGGTTTTGCCTTGTGACGGATTATACAGAGGAAATGGGTCTAGACTGCACACCCTAGTGGTTGTAATGAAAGGTGCTATCTGCTGAGATTTTATGGTAATACAGGGGAAGAAATGGGTGCAGATGCACTATACAATCATTACTATAAATTACAGTATATAATATACTAAGAGGTTGTTGGCATATAATTGGCCAATGATATGGGCTTGCTCACCACGTCGAGGTCACCTCCATCGAGCAAGTCCCTAACACTTTTGGGGTTCACACTGGGACGCAGGGCACCCCCAAATCAGCCCCGCCATGAACCCCCCCAAGGCATCACACTAGTGGAAAATCGTGAGGTGTAATAAAGTATAAGAGAAGCATAGGTAGTTACGGAGTGTAGAAAGTGTTTTAAAATTAGATATAAAGTGGGTGAAAAAAATACATGGATAAAATGACACACTTAAGAGGTAGTGAAAAAATAGTGACTATAAGTGTTAGGGTGTGATGCCCTGGAGTGGCCCAGACAGAACAGTTCAGGGGACCCCACGTCCCAATGCTTACCCCCAAATAGACTGACACTGTATGAAAATAATAGGACTTACTTTGTATTACGCCTGAATCATTGATGTGCAGTCAGATGTAGGTCCCTGCTTAAAATCAGTTTGGTAGGTGGGGGAGGGGTGCCCCCTTGTGACGGATTGCCGGTTTAAAAATAAGGACATTCTCACATGACATCCCACACCTCCGACTTCTCTCACCCTATTACATTTACTGCTTCATGTCCAGCCATAGATTTTCTATTGGCTTTAGATCAGGTCTCTGGCTTGGCCACTCAAGGACAGTTCCGGTATGAATTGTCGACAATGTTACGGTCGACAGTCATTAGGTCAACCACTATTGGCCGACATTGACATGGTCGACATGGACAAATGGTCGACACAGGAAAGGTCGACACATGAAACTGTCGACTTGGATTTTTTTTACTGTTTTTGGTGTCATTTTTTCCGTAATATGACCAGAAACCCCAATTAGTGTACCGCGTTCCCTTGCTATTCCCAATAGTAGTCCACGTGGATGTAAAGTATGAAAAAATTAAAAAATATATATTTTTTTAAAAGCCATGCAGACCTTTTCATGTGTGGACCTTTCATGCGTCGGACATTTTCATGTGTTGACCATTTGTCCATGTCAACCATGTCAATGTCGACCAATAGTGGTCGACCTAATGATTGTCGACCTTAACACTGTCGACCATCTGAATGGATACCCTCAAGGACATTCTCATTCCTATACTTAATGAAATTGGTCTAAAAGCCCACTGGATATTGAGGAACGAGGGCAAATGCTATACTTCCATGCCTATGCCTGCAATTAAAAACAGTTGAAGGGTATAAATCTTGAGACTGATTCAGAGTTGAGAGCAAAGTAGAAAAAGGAGTAACCTTGCACCTTGGCAAAACCATGTTTCACTGCAAGTGGGGCAGATTTAAAAGGTGCAGACAGATTTAGATTTGTTAACAACAGGTTTCCTTTCCATGCTGCATTTGTTGCAATACTGCCACCTACTGAGTAAATGATGAAATGTTCCTGTAGATTTCTTTCCAGATTTTAAAGTGCACCAATTATCCACAAAGTAGAGAAGGCTACTTCCGAGCTGACCAAGAATTTAAGAAATGTGTTTGCACTTGATATATTAGATTGACCTATTAGACACCCCACCAACCTACTTTACACTTCCATGATTTAAGACTCATTCAGACAAGCACATTAAAAGAATTTAGTGATGATGCTTTCATAAAAGAACTATGCCAAAAACTGAATAGGGGTCAGTATTATTGATCCCAGTGGCCTCAGACATCTGCTGTTCTGACAATGGGGGGTCATTCCGACCTGATCGCACGCTAGGATTTTTTGCTGCGATCAGGTCAGAACTGCACATACGTATGCAATGTGCAGGCGCGACGTACGGCTACAAAGCAGATCGTTGCTGAGTGATGGATTTAATGAAGAATCCATTCGCACAGCCGTTCGCAAGGAGATTGACAGGAAGAAGGCGTCTGTGGGTGTCAACTGACCGTTTTCTGGGAGTGGTTGGAAAAACGCAGGCGTGTCCAAGCGGGGTGGGTGTCTGACGTAAATTCCGGGTCAGAAACTGCACAAAACTTTTCAGTACCGCTCGTCTGCACAAGTGTTCGCACACTTGCAAAAGCAAAATAAACTCCCCTATAGGCGGCGACTATCTGATCGCAGCACTGCAAAAAATAGCTAGCGAGCGATCAGGTCGGAATGACCCCCAATGTTGGTAGCAGGAACTAGGGCAGTTACTGTATTTACTAACAGCCTGTAGCCTGTAGCCACAGACGGGTTCACTACGGCTGGCCGGCGGTCGGGCTCCCGGCGACCAGCATCCCGGCGCCGGGAGCCCGACCGCCGGCTTACCGACAGCTTGGCGAGCGCAAATGAGCCCCTTGCGGGCTCGCTGCGCTTGCCACGCTACGGGCACGGTGGCGCGCTACGCGCGCCACACTATTTTATTCTCCCTCTATGGGGGTCGTGGACCCCCACAAGGGAAAATAAGTGTCGGTATGCCGGCTGTCGGGCTCCCGGCGCCGGTATACTGAGCGCCGGGAGCCCGACCGCCGGCAAACAGAAGACCACTCGCCACAGACAGGTTACCCCACCAACAGCTACAATCACACCGGTCAACACGCATTTTGAGTCTGGGTTTTGCATATCTGATTTTTATTTCTTCCACATTACTAATTAAAGAAAAAATGGTTTTACCCGTAAAAGTTTGAATTTGTAGCCATCAGAATTAAATTAGATTTTAATAAAACAAACTTTTTTTATGAATTTGAATTACTTTTATTTAAAAAAAAGTTAAAACAAACAACTACTGTAACAGAATATATATAACAAAGTTCTGATCTGCATTTGTTTGTCTATGCCTAGCTGTCTTTTGCCATGTGACAGGTCAAAGGGTTAGATAAGTGGTCTCCAACCTTTTTGGGGTGTGAGCTACTCGAGAAAAATTAAACCTCCCGAGGAGCTACTAAAGTTTTTGGAAAAAAACGAAGCCGTACTTGAATGGTTACTGGCGCGCTCTCAGTGTTAAGACTGGACTCGTGGGCAAAAAAGTTTTTTGGCGCCCCTCCCATTGCTATATTAAAAGTAAAGAGGGTGTGGCCTCACTGCAAGGGGTGTGGCATTGCTGGAAGAGACTACCTTTTATCCCAGTTTTGCAACCTGCACGCCCAGACATTGGTGGTCATTCCGAGTTGATCGCTCGCTAGCAGTTTTTAGCAGTCATGCAAACGCTATGCTGCCGCCCACTGGGAGTGTATTTTAGCTTAGCAGACGTGCGAACGAAAGGATCGCAGAGCGGCTATAAAGTTTTTTTGTGCAGTTTCTGAGTAGCTCAAAACCTACTCAGCGCTTGCGGTCACTTCAGACTAGATTCAAGCGTTTAGTCAAAAAAGCGACACTACTGCGCATGCGTAAGCGCCGCAATGCGCACACGTGACGTACTTTCACAGCCGAAGTAGTTTCACACAAGGTCTAGCGAAGCTTTTCAGTCGCACTGCTGGCCGCAGAGTGATTGACATGAAGTGGGCGTTTCTGGGTGGTAACTGACCGTTTTCTGGGAGTGTGTGGAAAAACACAGGCGTGTCAGATACAAACGCAGGTGTGCCTGGGGAAACGCAGGCGTGGCTGGCCGAACGCAGGGCATGTTTGTGACGTCAAAACGGAACTAAATAGTCTGAAATGATCGCAAGCGCCGAGTAGGTCTGGAGCTGCTCATAAACTGCACAATCTTTTTTTGTTGCCACGCTGCAATCCTTTAGTTCGCACTTCTGCTAAGCTAAAATACACTCCCAGAGGGCAGCGGCTTAGCATTTGCATGACTGCTAAAAGCAGCTAGCGAGCGAACAACTCGGAATGGGGGCCATGGTCTTACTCTGTAATTTGCTTTTTTCCACTTTTTTCCTTTATAACAATTTTACAGTGAGCTGAGGAGAAAATAACAAAAGAGGTTTGAAAAACTATTTATAAAAAATTATCTGACCAAAAAGAATAAATAAAGTTATATTAATTGTCTGACACTCAGAAGATAGTAAACTCCTATTGTGAGTTGCATAAAATATTTATATGAAGCCTACATGAATTACCGACAACTCAGGAGTGATGTGATAACTTTGGGCTGTGGTAAGGGTTCCAATCACACAGACTTTGTTTCAGTGCAAAATAGACAAATGCAAGTGCTATGAGACCACCTAAACACATTACTAAAATTCTAAATAACTAGAGTGGAGATAATATCATACAGGATGAATCTAAATTTTTTTTAAATCTGTTTATTAATTTTCACAAACATGTAGTATGTAATATAGCAAAACAAATATGAAAGTAAATCCAGTGAATAAAGAATATAATCATAACAAGAATATCCTCTGTATAAAAGAGCGGAGTTGGCGGTGAGGCAGGTCGTAACATTGCATAACAACATAGCTGGTAAATGGAGTGGCCAATGGGGTGGCAGTGAGTATCTATTGCGGAAGCAAATGCAGATATACAACAAGCATTATAATAGCACCAGAATAAAATAGACAATTCAATTAAAGAGAAAAGAAAGAAAATAAGGGAGGGGGGACCAGACAATAGGAGCACACATGAGGAAAGGAGAGGGAGGAAGAAAAGGTAGCAAGGGAGTCACTGTATTCTCACGAAGTGAGTATCACCATACCAGAGGTATACGGTTGATGGATAGATGGTGTCTACTTAGACAGTCAATAGATAGACACCATATGTTAGACAGACATTAGGTCGACAGGGTCAAAAGGTCGACAGGGTTAAAAGGTCGACATGAAAAAGGTAGACAGTACAAAAGGTCGGGAACCGCTCTTCACGCTGCCGGCGCTGCTGCCTGTCATACAGTTTGAGAAGTGCAGCACAGCCGGCAGGTACAGTACACAGCAGCCAGGTAGCAGAACAGGGAGAGCGCCTTCCAGCTCTGTGCTTCTCTGATTTACAGACCGTGCTGAGCTGTTAGCGCTAGCTCTGGGTGTGGGTTTTATAGGTGAGTGTGAGGAGTTTAGATTGGTTTCTGAAGGGAAAGGGTAGCCAGTGAAGGGCCTTCGATTTGGGGTGCAATTCTAGCTCAGCATCATTCCCTTAGTATTTAATCTTTAGTAAAATAGGTAATATACAATGCACCTGAATAAGTATACTTTCGTACTTTAGGTTTATTTGTATAAAACACAGATTCTTATTTGGTCTTATCTTGGTTTATCTTTATGAAACATGGCATCCCTCTTGCAGCTATCTCTCCATGATGCCTTTAGATAGAATACATAGTCTAACGGAAGTACATTTTGTATATATTGTGTGAGTAGGCGATACGTTTGTCTTTTATTTTGCTTTATTGGCAATAAGGACTGAAACCTTTATAGTTACAATGTACAGTATTTGAGATTAGCGTACCTTGATATATGCAGTACAATTTAGTACACCCACAGGTACAAAAGTACAGTCACATTCCAATGCAGCATGTTACACAGATAGCCTCTGGGCTGTCAATTCTACAGGTCTGCAACATGTATATCTTTATCACAACATACTTTGGGGCTAACATAGGGTTAACTATGTATTGCTTGCTTTGGAGACTGTAGACATACTGTACAATAACATGCCAAAACACCATTAGTCACCGATAAATTTTATTTTAATCCTGTTTTTATTATCTTCAATTTACAGAAACAAAAGGAATGTAATCATGATAAGGGAAGAAACCAATATACCTTATTCTAACTATTTACAAAATAAAAAATATGCTTGCATTTTTAATAATCTATTGTACTGATAATAATAAGATTTTACTTACCGGTAAATCTATTTCTCGTAGTCCGTAGAGGATGCTGGGACTCCGTAAGGACCATGGGGAATAGACGGGCTCCGCAGGAGATAGGGCACTTTAAGAAAGCTTTGGACTTTCTTTCAAAGAGAATTGGCCTCTATTCCTGAAGTACAGACCTTTGTGAAGGGAGTGCTGCATATTCAGCCTCCCTTTGTGCCTCCGGTGGCGCCTTGGGATCTTAACGTGGTGTTACGTTCCTCAAGTCACCTTGGTCTGAACCACTCAAAACTGTGGAGTTGAAATACCTCACGTGGAAAGTGGTCATGTTGTTGGCGTTAGCTTCGGCAAGACGTGTTTCCGAATTGGCGGCTTTATCACATAAAAGCCCATACTTGGTTTTTCACGTGGATAGGGCAGAGTTGAGGACTCGCCCTCACTTTCTGCAAAAAGTGGTCTCATCTTTTCATGTGAACCAACCTATTGTCGTGCCTGTGGCTACACGGGACTTGGAGGATTCCGAGTCCCTGGATGTAGTCAGGGCATTGAAGATTTATGTGACCAGAACGGCTAGAATCAGGAAGACTGAAGCTTTGTTCGTTCTGTATGCTGCCAACAAGGTTGGCGCTCCTGCTTCAAAGCGGACTATTGCTCGCTGGATCTGTAACACGATTCAGCAGGCGCATTCTACGGCAGGATTGCCGTTACCGAAATCGGTTAAGGCCCACTCCACTAGGAAAGTGGGCTCTTCTTGGGCGCCTGCCCGAGGGGTCTCGGCATTACAGTTGTGCCGAGCAGCTACTTGGTCGGGGACAAACACCTTTGCAAAGTTCTATAAGTTTGATGCCCTGGCTAAGGAGGACCTCCTGTTTGCTCAATCGGTGCTGCAGAGTCATCCGCACTCTCCCGTCCGTTTGGGAGCTTTGGTATAATCCCCATGGTCCTTACGGAGTCCCAGCATCCTCAAGGACGTTAGAGAAAATAAGATTTTACTTACCGGTAAATCTATTTCTCGTAGTCCGTAGAGGATGCTGGGCGCCCGTCCAAAGTGCGGAGTTCTTCTGCAAGACTTGTATATAGTTATTGCTTACATAAGGGTTATGTTATAGTTTTTCGGTGGAACCGTGGCTATGTTGTTGTTCATACTGTTATGTTAACTGGGTAAGTTTATCACAAGTTATATGGTGTGATTGGTGTGGCTGGTATGAATCTCGCCCTTAGATTTACAAAAATCCTTCCTCGTACTGTCCATCTCCTCTGGGCACAGTTTCCCTAACTGAGGTCTGGAGGAGGGGCATAGAGGGAGGAGCCAGTGCACACCCAGAGTCCAAAGCTTTCTTAAAGTGCCCTATCTCCTGCGGAGCCCGTCTATTCCCCATGGTCCTTACAGAGTCCCAGCATCCTCAAGGACGTTAGAGAAACATCTTATCGCATGAGGAATAGAAACCATTTTGTTTTAAAACTTTCAATGCATCGTGATGGTCCATTAACTGTTATTTGCCCTATTTTTAATGTTAATTTTTACTCCTTTCAGACATACAGCCTGTGAAGAGCCCGTGACGAGCATCGATTCAGGGTTTTGCTACAGTATGTGAAACAACCCTGTGTCAAAGTTCCGGATCCAGGAACCTGCTGTGTACCAGGGGTTTTCCCAGGTGCAACCCGAGTCACCACTAGTGTGAACGTATCCAACTCGGGATTTTAGACCCAGGTTGGAAGAGACGTGTCTGATTGGCTGTTCGGTTAATGGCTATACCAGTGGTTCTCAAACATTGGGGCAGATGTATTAAGCCTGGAGATGACATAAGGAACTGATAAACCAGCGATAAGTGCAATGTGATAAACACACCAGCCAATCAGCTCCTAACTGTTAATTTACATATTAGAGCCGATTGGCTGGTGTGTTTTTCACCTTGCACTTATCACTGGTTTATCACTTCCTTATGCCTTCTCCAGGTTAATACATCTGCCCCTGTGTGCCGTGGTGTCCTTGGGTGCCGCGGGACACCTGCAGGGGTGCCTCAGGATGGTGTTCCACCAATTCAAACTATTTATTGTCAATGTTCTAGGTAATGAAAATGTGGGTGTGTTACACTGCGCTTACCATATAGCTTTACAAGTGGCAAATTTTAGTGAAAAACTGTATTCCAATATATACAAAATCAAGAGGAAGCATGTAAATATAAAAAAATGTTTATTAATAATAAGATAAAAGATTATAATAACCTAATACCGGTATACTATACAGGTAGGACAAAACATATAGACAAACACAAAAACACAAAACCTAAAAAAGGATGGTATTTTGTGTGGTAGATACACAGAATTGCGTTTTACTCGTCCCCCATAATGAAAGTCCAAATGGATTAACTGGAGAATGAGGCACGAGTATAAGTGCCTGAATGTTTTTATAAAACACCCATTGCTGGGATGTAAATCTGTTTCTTATGTCCAGAAATCAAAGTCAATGTTGTATACGAGAGCAGTTTTACTCACAGTAATAAAAGGTGTCCGTAGTGAGCAAAGATTGTCCCTGGTATGCAGAAAAGTTCTCCGTCACTGGTGCTGAAAAGGGAAGAAATCCAAGAGTCTGCCGGCAGACTGAATCACTTGTGCTGAGATCGACCGGTTTCGCCTGAACCCAGGCTTCAACAGGATAACTGAGCAGTGTGATGTTCCTGGATTATATCCCTGCTGGGCCTTGTATTTCCGCCCACACTCTGATGCCATGCGGATCAGAGCTGAATGATATACTGTACATGAAAGTGTACACCATATATATCAGTGACGTGCGGTGGGGTGAGGCAGAGCCTTTCCTGTGATACTAACGTTTGCGCCAGAGTTTTGACTGTATAAAGGATATGAAAAATACAAAGAATTTGTTTGAAATATCTTCTTTGCATTATTCTAATAATTTTTATAGCCAAAACTCTGGAGTAAAAAGTCTATGGCAGGCGAGGCAGTCTGTCCCCTGCCTTCCTATCCCACACATCTCTGATCAAAACTCACCAAATTTCCAGGAGTTTATACTGCTGCACCTGTGTATAATGCCCACATGTACCCAGTCATATATTGCGTGTAAATCTTGTTTTGGTGCTAACCAGTGCCTCCTGATCCATTCTCCTCACCGCACATCCCTGATATATATATATATATATATATATATATATATAGCGAGAAAACAATGGCGGCACTCTGGAGACTCATTCAAAGAAGTGAAAAGATCAGTGCTGTTTAATCATTAAACAGCACTGATCTTTTCACTTCTTTGAATGATTCTCCAGAGTGCCGCCATTGTTTTTCTCGCTATACATATGCTGACTGCTGTGTCTGCAAGGAGGGCACCGGAGCAGGAGCCTTGCTCAGCCTGACCAGAGGGGAGTGCCAGATTTGTTCGCTTTGTATATATATATATATATATATATATATATATATATATATATGTGTATACTAGTTGAATACCCGTGATTCGCTACAGAATATGAAGTATTTCCATGCGTGTAACTTTAACTTTGAGCGACTTCCTGGTAAACTACATCTTTAGTCTTTCCTTCAGGCTGAAGAATGGCCAGGCTGTCCGAGAAGCTGACACTGGAACAGGCAACATACAACTGGCTATGGGAGAAGCAGTCACTCCTCAGATCCACACCCGTCACTTTCAAACTCTGCCCCTGGGCTTTGTCGGAATAAGGCTGTTTCTCCCTGGTTGACGCCTGTGAATATTCTTGCTTCAGTTACATGTTTGTGCAGAGTCTTCACCTGCAGCCTGGTACCATTGCACACTTTGGGTGGATTAAAGTTGCGTAAAAGCATTATGGGAAGCCGACCTTGAGATAGAGTACAAGAGGTGGTATTCCGGGTGGGTTCAGTGTATGGTAATGAATGGTGTCCTCCACCTCCATCACGGAATCCACCAACTTTTTCATAACCATATTAGTAGCCAGCTTCTTCAACAGAGTGTTGTTGATGTTAACTGTTGAGTCATTTGTTGGAGTGAGAATAGCCCTCTCCCTCAGCCAAGAGACGCTTTTACCTCCATTCTCATTCAAGGCTGGGTAGATCCTCTCAGTCAAAGTATTCAAGTCATTGACTAAGTTGCAGAGGTTTTCTGAAATACGGACTCTTCCCCCCTCCTCCAACAACTTGCCATCCCCTATTTTCAGAAGTAATGCAGAAAACTCCTCTGCTTTCAAGTCGCCTTTAAAGTGCACTCGAATGCTGACCCTCAGGGAAAGGACATTGGCTCTTAGCCATAAGTAGGATGACTTGAGACATGCCTTGACCTCGTCAGCGTGTGTCCCTCGCAGCACAGCAGGTAAGGTATGTCTAAAGTCTCCAGCCAGCAGCACCGCCACCCCACCCATCAGACGGGTGCAGCGCCCGATGTCCTGGAGCGTCCAGTTAAGAGCCTTAACTCCCCCCTTGTTGGCCATGGTGCACTCGTCCCACACGATAAGCATGACCTCTCAAAGTACCTGAGCCATGTCACTCTGCTTAGAGATGTTGCTCTGAGTGCTTCAGATTGAGAGGCAACCTAAAGGCAGAGTGAGCTGTCTTGTCACCATCAAGCAAAGTTGCGGGGATACCTGAGGAAGCAACGACAGTGGCTATCTTCCTATTGCTCCTGACTTTGGCTAACAACAGATTAATCAGAAAGTTTTTTTACGGTCTAAATCTTATCTGGATTAAGCGATAATGAAGAATTTATAAAAAATAAATATTCAGGACTTCCTGTTTGGTGCTGCATGGAGTAGCAGCTCACTGAGCCAGCTCCAGTGCCAGCTGCCTATCTACCCTGCTACACGCTGTTTCCGGGCGTCTAAACACCCCCTTACAGCACCCCATACCTGCCTCAGGTTGCCCCCCCTGTGCATGGATCGCTTCCTGGCCGGGATGCCGGGGAAATCAGCCCGTTCGCGGCCCAATCCTGATCGCAGTTCCACATCCAAAATGGCGCCTGCCACTCAGCCTGATGCCGGGGACCCTGCATCTGGACCACAGGCTGACTGACCTGCTTTAAAAAGGTCAGGTGAACAGCCTCCCAATGCTGAGCAGCCCCCTGACCTCCCTATGTCCTACCAAGATATAGTTAAAGCAGTGAGAGAGACAGTGCAACCCCTGCTCTAGGAACAAGCACAAACACAAGCTGCAGCTTTGCAAGAAGCAGTTACTGATATAAAGAGTCAGTGAAAACAACTTGCTAAACATATCTCTCATGTTGAACACACTTCTGGGAACAATTTCCAAGCTATAGCTGACATGAAGGAGGGAATGATCAAGTTACATGATTCTGATGCAATGGTGAGGGCGAAGTTGGACGATCTCGAGAACAGACCGATGCGAAATAGCCTCCGTCTGATTGGCCTTCGGGAAGCCATCAAAGGACCCGCGTTGTATGACTTTCTGCGTAATACCCTGCCTGATTTATTGGGGATACCTGACATTTGTACCGATTCAGTTGTGGAAAGGGCCCACAGGACGGGTCCTGCGCGTATGTCTTCCTCTGCCTCTGCTAGACCCAGACCGGTGCTGTTTCGATGCCTCAACTTCTTACACAAAGAAGCCCTGTGGTCTGCATCACGCAAGAAGAAGGATCTTATTTGGGAAGAATCTCGGCTCTTAGTGTTCCAAGACTATTCCCCTGAGCTTACCAGGCTGCGTAAAGCTTTTCCCCTACCTGTTCTAAATTTGCCCAAGCGGGGCGTAAGTTTGCCTTGCTATACCCAGCGAGATTGCGGGTATTTGAACGTGCCTCATTTAAAGATTTCACAGTTCCTGAGGATGCAGAGGCATATGTCTCCGGACCAAATCGTTCCGAGAATGAGGCAGACTGACTATGTTGACCCAGGAATTTCATGGATAATGTGTAATTTTCCAATTTACACGTGATAGCTGATTGTTTCTGCAGTGCCCTTGTCATTTTATTTTTCCCTAATGTTTTGGATGTGGTCTTGCAGTCATGTACACCTTGTCTGACTCTGGACATGTCTTTGGACAGGGGCAGTCTCCGTACTGTTCTCTCCTTTCCTGTGGTCATATATATTTTTTTTTTTAAACTGTTTTTATTTTCTCATTTTTATAATATAAAATTTTACATACAGTGGTGAGTCAAAATGAAAAAAGATAGGAATTGCCAAGATACATACATACATTTCAGCATTAACAGTACTGCGAGTGTCTCTGTGCCTTGCAACTCGTACCACTTAATTTCGCATATCCTATACTTATACACTGTAAACTGTCATCACCCACTTATAAACATCATAAAATAATAAGGGAGAACACAAGAAGGGAAAAGGGAAGGGGGGGGGGGAGACAAGACAAGACAGTTCACTCCTTAGTCGCGTGGCATACATACATACATTACCCCATTCCATGTGCCCATCAACCTCAATATAGCAAGGTATTAACTCATATCAATTACCATCTACATGTTTGTGAAGAACCCAGGAGGTATTTTCAAAGAGCTTTTCAATGTGGCCCTGTGTATCAATGTCTAGACTGTCAATGTAAGGCTCCCATTTCGAGTAAAAGCGAGCGACTCCCCTCTCAATGTCTGGCAAGGTGGCTTAGCGCTCGAAATAGAGAACCCGTAAAAGAACATTTTTTAATTCCCCCAAAGAGGGAGATGACTTCTTTGTCCAATGGTTCAAAATAACCTTATTAGCCACCGTGAGGATGACCGTGAGAATGGGCGTAACTCGCTTCCTATCCGGGCCAAGAGGCCAACCCTCAAAACAGTTGCATAAACAAGCTATGGGGTCTCTGGCGACCCTCAATGAGAGAGTTCTATTAATAAATACAATAACTTTGTTCCAAAACGTGGCAATCTTCCTACATGTCCAAAAACAATGAAAAAAGGAGGCCCTCGACATGTGGCATTTTAAACATTCACTATTCCCATCTGCGATCATATGCACTCTTTGGGCCGGGGCTATGTAAGCCCTGTGTAATAACTTAAAGTACACTTCCTGAAGCTGAGCCGAGTGTAGATATTTAAATGTATACTGACAGGATTTCAGTAGAACTGGTTGCGCCGGGAAGTCCGGTACATCCCCCTCCCAATTAGAAACCGTACGTTTCCATAGCATTTCCGTCTGTATCACCCGTAAATGGTCATAATAATAAGATAAACGATAAGCCGAGGCATTCGTGAGAGTGAGGAGAGTGGCTATCGGATCCTGTTTGTCTGGTGAGGTCATAGGGACAGCCATAGTAATGACAAAATGTCGGGCTTGCAGGTACATATAAAAATTTGAGTTTGCTATTCTATATTTGGACTTTAATTCCTCAAAGGAGAGCATATGCCTTCCCCCAGGGTCAAATACGTCTCTAATAGACGAAATTCCCCGCTCCCGCCACTGCTTAAAGTTAGCATTTTCCAGCCCAGGACTGAAGCAGGGATTCCCCCAGAAAGTTGTGTAACGGGAGGAGGCCGGGTTTCTATGTAATTTTGAATTGGAATAGTGCCAGGCTCCATGAGTATCTGAAAGGATAATATTCGCCTTGAGTGATGCCGGCAGCTTGTTCCTTGGGGTGTGAAGGAAGGCGCTGGGAGAGAAGGGGGCAAACAGTTCCTCCTCCAATGTATAATTGGTAAAACAAGAACGCTGCCATAACCAGTCTGTGACATAGCGGAACATCACCGCTCTACTAAACGCTTCCAAGTCTGGAATCCCCAGCCCCCCCTCCGCCCTTGGCATCTGAAGTTTAGCATAAGAAATCCTTGGTTCCCCCCCCCCCCCATAAGAATTTAGAGAACATGGAATTTACAGACCTACAGTCTTTTTTTGTAAGGCGTAATGGCAGCATCTGCAAAATATATGAGAGTTTCGGGAACACTACACTTTTAAGGACTGTGGCCCTTCCCAGCTAGGACAAGGGCAAATTAACCCACCCGTCTAGGAGAGCCCGGACAGCCGTCAGGACCGGGGCAACGTTAACTATATACAACATTTCCAGTGATGTGGGTAGCATTATCCCCAAATACTTAAGAGCCCTCTGGGTCCTAGGGAACTGGGACAATATTGGGTGCCTATTAAAGAAGGACGCATCTCCCGATAGAGGCATGAGTTCTGATTTGGAAAGATTAACCTTGTAACCCGCAAAGGATCCAAAGCTATCAATGATGGAGACTATAGGTCCTATCGACCTGCTGGGGTCAGCGATAAATAGCAACATATCGTCAGCAAACAACGTTATCTTAACCTCCAGCCTGCTCACCAAAAGGCCTCTAAAGGAAGACGCGCCATGGAGGGATATCGCCAGTGGCTCCATGGCCAGGGCGAATAGTAGAGGGGATAGAGGACAGCCCTGACGGGTGCCTCTCTGGATGTAGAAGGGGGAAGAAATATAGCCATTGCCTAATACTTGCGTGGCCGTGTCTGTTTATAGGCGGACCAACATTTCTACAAAGGCTGACGGGGCCCCAAACCTATGTAGGGTATCAAATAAATGGTCCCAAGTCACCATATCAAATGCCTTTTCGGCGTCAAGTGATAAAATTACATTGGTGCCCGTATCTGAGGAAGACTGTAACCTCTGCATTACTGTTAAGACTTTTCTTATATTAACCAACGCCTGGCGGCCCCAAATGAATCCCGACTGATCTGGGTGGACAATGGAGGGCAATACGAGTTTTAACCTGTCAGCCAATATCTTGGTAAACAGCTTATAGTCCGTATTAAGCAGGGAAATAGGCCTATAAGATTCCGCGAGTTCCGGATCCCTGCCAGGCTTCGGCAACACCCTGAGGAACGCTGAGTTAAAGAAACCAGGCAGGGCCCAACCGGAGAGTAATTCATTAAAAGATACCTGCAATGTGTCCCGGATATGGGGCATTAGGATTTTATAATAATCATTGGAGAGGCCGTCCGGTCCCGGTGCCTTTCCAGTCTTCAGTGCCTTAATCACCCTCTCTACCTCCTCCCCCGAGATGGGTGTCATAAGGGATGAGGCCTGGCTGTCAGACATCTGAGGTAAACTCATATTAGCCCAAAAGGCCTCTTTATTGGGCAGATTACTAGGAGGCTGAGAATACAGTTGGGCATAAAAAGAACTCAGCACCTCCGTTATTTGGGCATTAGACCTGACCCTAGTACCGTCACTAGTGCGGAGGGATTTAATTACTGAGGAAGAATGGCGCCCTTTCAATAAGAAGGACATTAATTTCCCCGGTTTATTACCATATCTGTGAAAAGAAGCAGACCTATAGAAAGTGTGCTTGGCTTCTAAGTGATTCAGAATATTATCAAAAACGGCCTTTTTGTTATTATAATCAGCCCTATTAGTTGGAGTAGGTGAATGCTTAAATCTCTGAAAGGAAGTCGTTAAGTTTGCCTGGGCTTCCAAGTATGAGCCGTCTAATTGCCTATCCCTGTGTGTGCAGTAAGACATAATTACCCCTCTCATGACGGGTTTAGATGCCTGCCAGAATGTCAGAGGCTTCTCGGACTCATAACTTGCGTTAATACTCTTATAGTCTAGCCACGCCGCCTCCAACATGTTACGAAATTTCAATGAATTAGCCAGATGTGCCGGGAACCGCCACTGCCGCACCGGACCCTTATCTACCTGTACCGCCAGCTTCTTAATCCAACATAAGGCATGATCCGAGATACTTATAGCTTCGATCCCAGCATCCATAACCTTAGGGAACATATGTTCTGACAACAGCAAGTAATCAATGCGGGAAAGCGTTCCATATGCAGCTGACAGGCAAGTATAATCCCGTTCTAGCGGTTAGCACGCCCTCCACACATCCACCACCCGCAGCCGGCGGGTTATATAGTTAACACCCACTTTAGGGTCACTAAGCCCTCGACTGGAAGCCACATTCCTATCCATAACATGAGACGAAACCACATTGAAATCCCCCCCTAACACAATGTTGGAATCTATATGACCATACAGTTTGTTCAGCATTTCTAGAAAAAACCCTTTGGGGCGATTATTCGGAGCATATATGTTACATAACAATAGGCGTGTGCAGTCTACTGTGACGTCTGCAATAATATACCGACCCTGCGGGTCCACCTTTACAGAATGAACAGTATAAGAAAGAGACTGTCTAATCAATATGGTTACCCCCCGTGCCTTAGAGGAGTATGGGGCCGAGGCCAACACTGACCACCGAAGTGTGTTAAGTTTGGCCATCTCTAGAGGAAGGAGATGCGTTTCCTGCAGGAAAGCTATATCCATACGGAGCTTGTTCATATACATAAGAATTTTTTTCCTCTTAGCCGGGGAGTTAATACCCCCCACGTTCCATGTGCTAATCGTTAAAGACGACATGCAGCCAATCTAAATAGACCCAGTGAAGTAATGATGAGCACGTAAAGGCAATGGCAGTCCAGCCACCACTGTTCCACCCACCACGCTACTTGAGCAAACATACAGGGGGGACTAGACAAGACACAGAGAGGGTAACAACATATAGAAACAAAAAAGCAGAACAGGACAGGAGGCTGCAACTCGCCTCCATCATCCAAGAAATAAGGACTTCCAGCCATTTAGAAATCCGTAATGTTAACTTCAAACATGGCGTGCTTACCCCTAGCACACCCCGGTCAATAGCAACCTTCAATGAAAAAATGAAACTCCCAGCTTCCCCCCAGCCCAACTGAGCAAACTAAACTGAGATTAAGGAAAAGAGGGTGTTTAGTACTTGTAAACTGGATGAGTATCACTTAAGCAATTTTTTCCCCGCATATGGATACCATACAAATAGCAGGCATGCAAGCAGTCCCATCCGGAACCTCCAGGCCTTTCATCAAGTGATGCGGGAATCTCTCAGCACAGGGCCTATGATGCGGAACGTGGAGAAGCAGGAGAGGATGAGTGTCCCGACTTTCTTCCTTCAGACAGGTAGCCAGCTGCGTCAGCCGCATTAGAAAAGTCACAAAATGATTCCCCTTCAAAGAGCCGTAATCGTGCAGGGTACAGCAGTGCAAATTTCTTGCCCTCCTGGGCCAGGCGGGAACAAATCTGGGAGAAATCCTTGCGGTCTCGGAAGACTTCTGCGGAGTAATCCTGAAAGAGACGAATGTCCCTACCATCCCATGCCAGAGCTCTATGTCTCCTGGAAGCAGACCAAATAGCTTCTTTATGCAGAAAGTTTAAACAACGAAAAATTACCACGCGTGGCCTCGCGTTCTGACCCGTCCTGGGTGGTCCGAGACGATGGGCCCTCTCCACTACCATGTCTGCACATGTATCCTTAATGTCCAGCAACTCCGGAAGAGACTCCTGTAGAAACCGGTATAGGTCTGGCCCTTTAAGAGATTCTGCTAGGCCCATGACCCTGAGGTTATTCCTCCTCGATCTGTTCTGCAGGTCGTCTAATTTATTCATAACTTGGTAATAAGATTTCTGCATAGTGTCAGCGTTCGTTTTCAATTCTGCTACATCTTGGAACACTTCCCCCAATCTCTGCTCCATGACTAATACCCTCTGGGACAGCTGTTTCATCTGAGACTTAATGTCCTGTGCCACCTGCGTTAACTTAACAGCGTGTGTGTCCATGAGGGGCCCCATCGTTACCTTGATAGCTTTCACGACATCCTCATATGAGACTGGGGCTGCAGGGTCGGGAGAGGCAAGCCGAGACCCATCATCTAGCTGCGGACCATCTTGTGTGTCCGGTGCGGCGGCCATATTGGATTCTGCCCGGCGCCGCTCAGAGCGGGATCTTTGCTGCTTTGTCGGCATGGAAGAGGTGAGAAACTTCTCCATATGGTGGAGGAGACCTTCCCCTCACTGAGGCTGCGGGAACCGCCGGGTTTGTGTCCGCGAGCGCGGCTCTGCTTGCTGTGCTGGCCGGGGTAGCAACGGAGCTCTCACGCCAGGCTCCTGATCACATGGGAGCCGGAACCGGAAGCCCTGTGGTCATATACTTATGTTTGGGTAACCAGTACTCCCTTTTTTGATTATGATAGGTGGTGGTGGTGGCTAGGAGTGAGTACCTCCATGCTGCATAGTGCGAGGCCTTCCTTGCCTGCAGTGAAGTCTCTTGAAGAGAGAATTCAGAGTTTTCCAAGCAATGAATTCTCTGAAACTGTGTTTTTTGTTTTACTGTTAATACGTTTGTGTTGTTTTGGTGTGGCTGGGTATGTCTGGTTGTCTTGTTCCCCCCATCAGATTCCCCCCAGTATTTCCTTACTTTTCTGTTCATGAATTGATATTATTATTACACTGTTTTATATATTGTCTGTCTGTCTCAATATAAGACGGATTCATGGCTACTCTCAAAGTAGCGACCTGGAACGTCAGTGGTATACTGATCAAAAGAAAAAAAATGTCTTATGTACCTGAATAAATTGAAGCTAGATTTTGTACTCTTGCAGGAAACACATCTCCTCTCCCCCGAAGCCCAAAAATTGGGTACTTTAGGCTGGCGTGTTCTTGCTGATGCCCCCTATTCCACAAAAGCTAGAGGTGTTATGATTCTAGCCAGATCCCGACTCCCGATCCAGATAACAACATCTGTCCCAGACCCAGAAGGCCGGTTTATAGTACTGGAAATTGATGTTTATAATATGAGATATGTTTTCTGTGCCGTTTATGCCCCCAATAAGTACTCTAAACAATTTAACCACCTACTCATTTCAAAACTTCTCCCGTATTCATCTATACGTTAATTATAGGCGGGGATTTCAAAATGATATCTTCGAAAATACTGGATACTAATTCTTCCACATACTAGAGATCCCCCCCCCCCCCCCCAAGTGTCAGCGTCCGGAGTCTTACCGGTAAGCTGGGGCCGCGGGGCTGGCTTCCTTGGCGTTGTGCGCGCAGCGGCGGAGGTGGGCTGCTGCGCCGGATCCGTGGGCAGCATTAGCGGCGGTGATGGGGTCCGCTCGTGGCGGCGGGACGCCACTACAGTGGGTCGCTCTTGCTGAACCGTTGCATGGAGACCAGGGGCAGTGAGCAATGTGGCTTTGTAAAAAGGTCTGCATTACTGGGCGCCGCCATGTTGGAGACCAAGTTTTAAGCATAGTTCCTGTTTCCTGTTTCTTCCAGCCAATCCAGGGGAAGCTCTCCCTATAAAAGGGGGCTGGTTTAGGACAGGGACGCCAGTGCTTCAAGTTACAACCCTGTTGTAGGTGCTTTAGCCTGTGCTCCCAGGATTCCTGCTGTATTCTGGTTCCCCCTGATCCTGCTTGGTCGGTTCTCTGTTGCTGCTGCAGCCCTGCCGTTTCTTGCCTGCTACTGCCTGTGGAAGCGCTCCTGGAAAACCCGGTCCAGTAAGACTCTTTGGGCCCAGTCGGCCCCCGGGTCTTCTGCCTCGTCTTTCAAGCCACACTCCACAGATCTCCTTCACCATCCACGCCTTTGTACCACTGACCACAGCCTGCAGATTATTATCTTCAAGCCTCGTTTTCCAAACCACAGTCCACAGTCCTTGTCTCCAGCCACGTTTTCAACTACCATCCACAGTTCCACAGTTCATCATCTACAGTCTCGTCTTTTAAATCACAGTTCACAGTTCTTCACCTCCAGCCACGTCTTTAACCATTGTGCTTCAGCCTCGGTTCTCTACCTCAGCCCTGTACATAATAAATACTTTCCATTGACTCTCAAACCCCGTCTACATTCTTCTTTGCTCCGTGTCCCATGCGAAGGAACTATATCCAGCCCCCTCATCTGGTTCATTCACAGCCTGCTACCTCCTCGGGCAAATCTCAGCTGCCGGATCCTCAAACCCTGCCAGACGTGACAGTAAGCACTGGCCCAATGGATTTGACGGGTGATCAGGCCTCAGGAGGGGATTCAACTGCAGATATCTGGTCTCGCTTAAGTAAGCAGGAGGCCACACAATCTCAAATCGTGCAGTTCATGCAGAGTATGTCTGAACGTCTCGATTCTCTCTGTGTTGCCATGACGGCCCCTCAAGTATCTACAGCTGCTCCCACATTGGCACCTCCGGTCCCGCTTCCTCCTGTACCAGTATCACTTCCACGGTTGCATTTGCCACCTCCCAGTAAATTTGATGGGAATCCAAAACAATACCGCAGGTTTCTTAACCAGTGCGAAATCCAGTTCGAACTACAGTCGGCCAACTTCCAATCAGCACGAACCAAAGTAGCCTATATAATTTCTTTACTTACCGGGCAAGCGTTGGAATGGGCTTCACCTTTGTGGGAGAGGATGGATCCCATCTTATCTAACTATCCAGAATTCATGGCCACTTTTCTAAGAATCTTCAACGAACCGGGCAGGACTTCTGCCGCCTCATTGGAGATCCTGCGCCTGCGTCAGGGCACGCGTACGGTCAGTCAGTACGTGATCCAGTTTCGCACCCTTTCCTCAGAACTGAACTGGAACGAGGAGGCTCTCATTGCAGCTTTCTGGAGCGGTCTCTCCGAAAAGATCAAAGATGACCTCGCAACTCAGGACGTACCTGATAAGTTGGATAAACTAATTTCTTTATGCAATAAGTTAGATCTGAGATACAGAGAACGCTGTATGGAGAGGTTGCGGTCAGATCGCCCTAAGCCTAGAGTTGTTCTTCCACCAACACCATCATCACCAACTGTGGAAGAACCCATGCAGATTAAACGCTCCCACCTCTCCAATGAAGAACGTCAGAGACGGCGACAAGGGAACCTCTGCCTGTATTGTGGTGCATCTGATCACTTTGTTAAAACTTGCAGTCTACGTCCGGGAAACGCCCGCTCCTAGTTTGTGCTGGAGAGGTCAAGCTAGGAGAATTCTCAGAATTACATACCAAGAAAGAGTCTGTCCTGTTAACCCAATTGGAGCTCCCTTCTTCTCTTCTCATCCCTGCACTACTCAACTCCGGAGCCGCCGAAAGCTTCATTACGTCAGCTCTGGTCAAATGATCTGGAATACAAACGGTTCCTTTGGATCGTACCATTTCTGTTACCGCAGTGGATGGAAGTTATATCCCAGACGGTATTATATCCTTTTGTACTATTCCTCTCAAGATAAAGGTCGGAGTTCTCCATTCAGAAGAAATCTCTTTCCTTGTAATTCCTAAAGCCTCTCATGAACTAATCCTAGGGTTTCCATGGTTAATCAGACACAATCCCCACATAGATTGGCAAACTATGGATGTTCTCTCTTGGGGACAAGACTGCTTTCAGAACTGTTTACCTTCAGTTAGACCTCTCTGTTCTTCCAGCCCTTCCAGCCTTCCTGTGGAGTACCAATCTTTTCAAGATGTTTTCAGTAAGCATGGGGCGGACACCATTCCTCCGCATCGTACATGGGATTGTCCCATTGAGCTAGTACCCGGTAAAACTCCTCCCCGAGGTCGAATTTACCCTCTCTCTTTTCTCGATACACAGGCCATGTCGGAGTATATACGGGAGAACTTGGAGAAAGGGTTCATCAGGTCTTCTACATCTCCGGCCGGAGCGGGGTTTTTCTTCGTCAAAAAGAAGGATGGGGGGTTGCGGCCCTGTATTGACTATAGAGGTCTCAATGACATAACAGTTAAGAACAGATATCCATTACCTCTGATTCCAGAACTGTTCGGCCGTGTAAAAGGAGCTACTGTATTTACTAAGTTGGACTTACGGGGGGCCTACAATCTTATACGTATTCACCCAGGGGACGAATGGAAGACGGCATTTAATACCCGCGATGGCCATTACGAATACCTGGTAATGCCTTTTGGCCTATGTAACGCCCCAGCCGTCTTTCAAGAGTTCGTTAACGAAATCTTCAGAGATCTCCTCTATGACTGCTTGGTAGTGTATCTGGATGACATCCTCATTTTTTCTAGGGATCTGAAGACCCATCGGGAACAAGTCAAAGAAGTGTTAACTCGTTTACGAAGGAATCAGTTATTCTGTAAGTTAGAGAAGTGCACCTTTGAAGTACCCACGATTCCATTCCTCGGTTACATTCTTTCAGGGCAAAGGTTACAGATTGGCCCTGCTAAAGTCCAGGCGATTCAGGATTGGGCACTTCCAGCTACCCTTAAAGGAATTCAATGTTTCCTGGGGTTTGCTAACTTCTACCGAAGATTCATTCAGAATTATTCTTCTGTCATAGCTCCTATAACCGCATTAACTAGGAAGGGAGCTGATCCTGCCAAGTGGTCTCCGGAGGCTTTGGAAGCTTTTTCATCTTTAAAGGAGGCCTTCACGACTGCTCCAGTTCTTCGACAACCCGATCTCAGCCGTCCGTTCTTGGTGGAGGTTGATGCCTCTACTGTAGGAGTAGGAGCAGTATTATCCCAGCTTTTCGAGGACAAGAAGGTCCATCCTTGTGCATTCTTCTCGCGAAGATTCTCCACCGCTGAACAGAATTACGCTATAGGGGAACAGGAATTACTGGCAATTAAGTTGGCCTTTGAGGAGTGGAGGTATTTGTTGGAGGGAGCTCAGCATCCAATTTCGGTGACCACGGATCACAAGAACCTCCTGTATCTACAGTCAGCCCGATGTCTGAACCCACGCCAAGCAAGATGGGCACTCTTCTTTACCCGTTTTAATTTTAAACTCAGTTACTGACCAGGTTCCCTCAACAAAAAGGCAGATGCATTATCTCGCTCCCTAAGTTCAGAAGAACCCTCTCACCGTTCAAAAGAGCAATTTATCCTGGAATCCACCTATTTTTCTGCAACTAATACCTCTCCACTTCCTCCTCCAGGGAAGATCTTCGTTGCACCAAATCTTCGCAAAAAACTTCTTACATGGGCTCACTCCTCCTCCTTCATGGGCCATGCGGGCGGTCATAAGACACTTAAATTCATTCAGCGCTCCTACTGGTGGCCTCATCTCAGGACTGACGTTCAGGAATTCATAGCTGCCTGTCCAAAATGTGCCCAGCATAAAAGTCCCAAAGGTCCACCAGCCGGGTTACTCCATCCTTTGCCGGTACCACTAAGACCATGGACGCATATTTATATGGACTTTATTACAGATTTACCTATGTCTGGTGGGCGGAACACCGTATGGGTCATAGTTGACCGATTCTCTAAAATGGCACACTTTGTTCCTCTGGCTAATCTTCCATCTGCATCCCAGTTGGCAAAATTGTTTATAGCAGAGATCTTTCGCCTCCATGGTCTACCCCAGGAAATCGTGTCTGATAGAGGTCCTCAATTTGTGGCCAGGTTTTGGAGATCCCTATGTTCTGCTCTTGGCGTGAAATTAAACTTCTCCTCAGGATATCATCCCCAAACGGATGGTCAAACAGAGAGAGTGAACCAGGATCTGGAGCCTTTTCTGCGTTTATTCATGTCCTCCTCACAGGACGACTGGCTGGACTTCCTCCCGTTCGCAGAATTTGCCCATAACAATCTTTATTACTCTGCCACAAAATCTTCTCCATTCTTCAATAATTATGGTTACCATCCAAGAGTTCCTGACTTCCAACTTCTGCCTACGCTCGAGGTGCCGGACACAGAGTCAACACTTCGACAATTTACTGAAGCCTGGAAACAAGTTCACAAGACTTTGCTCAAGACATCCAAGAGATATAAGACATATGCAGATCTGAAACGAAAAGCTGTACCAAGCCTTAAGGTAGGAGATCGGGTTTGGGTTTCCACACGTAACCTAAGATTAAAGGTTCCTACAAAAAAGTTTGCTCCCAGATTTATTGGGCCTTACCCAATCGAAAGAGTGTTGAATCCTGTGGCTTACAAAGTGAAATTACCTCCGCAGTTAAGGATTCCTAATGCATTTCATATTTCTCTCTTAAAACCACTGGTACTTAATTGGTTCAGAGCCGCTCTGCCTAAATCACCCAAGATCCAATCAGCACATGGAGATGAATTTGAGATTCACAAGATCCTCGATTCTCGCAGACGTTATGGTCGCATCCAGTACCTTGTTGATTGGAGGGGGTATGGGCCAGAGGAGAGATCTTGGGTAGATGCAGAGGATGTCCATGCTTCAAAACTTCTTCGGACATTTAATGCCAAGTTTCCAACTAAACCACATAGGTGTCCGGAGTCCACCCGCAAAGGGGGGGGGGGTACTGTCAGCGTCCGGAGTCTTACCGGTACGCCAGGGCCTCGGGGCTGGCTTCCTTGGCGTTGTGCGGGCAGCGGCGGAGGTGGGCTGCTGCGCCGGATCCATGGGCAGCAGTAGCGGCGGTGAGAGGGTTCGCTCGTGGCGGCGGGACGCCACTACAGTGGGTCGTTCTTGCTGAACCGTTGCTTGGAGACCAGGGGCAGTGAGCAATGTGGCTTTGCAAAAAGGTCTGCATTACTGGGCGCCGCCATGTTGGAGACCAAGTTTTAAGCATAGTTCCTGTTTCCTGTTTCTTCCAGCCATAGGGGAAGCTCTCCCTATAAAAGGGGGCTGGTTTAGGACAGGGACGCCAGTGCTTCAAGTTACAACCCTGTTGTAGGTGCTTTAGCCTGTGCTCCCAGGATTCCTGCTGTATTCTGGTTCCCCCTGATCCTGCTTGGTCGGTTCTCTGTTGCTGCTGCAGCCCTGCCGTTTCTTTCCTGCTACTGCCTGTGGAAGCGCTCCTGGAAAACCCGGTCCAGTAAGACTCTTTGGGCACAGTCGGCCCCGGGTCTTCTGCCTCGTCTTTCAAGCCACACTCCACAGATCTCCTTCACCAGCCACGCTTTTGTACCACTGACCACAGCCTGCAGATTATTATCTTCAAGCCTCGTTTTCCAAACCACAGTCCACAGTCCTTGTCTCCAGCCACGTTTTCAACTACCATCCACAGTTCCACAGTTCATCATCTACAGTCTCGTCTTTCAAATCACAGTCCACAGTTCTTCACCCCCAGCCATGTCTTTAACCATTGTGCTTCAGCCTCGGTTCTCTACCTCAGCCCTGTACATAATAAATACTTTCCATTGACTCTCAAACCCCATCTACGTTCTTCATTGCTCCGTGTCCCATGCGAAGGAACTATATCCAGCCCCCTCATCTGGTTCATTCACAGCCTGCTACCTCCTCGGGCAAATCTCAGCTGCCGGATCCTCAAACCCTGCCAGACGTGACACCAAGCTTGGTATTCCATATATAATGCAACAATTGAAGACTACTGATGTGTGGAGATTCTTTCACCCTATGGAGAAGGAATTTACATGCCTCTCTGCCACTCATCATACATTGTCACGAATAGACTTCCTCCTATTGTCTGATTCTTTGATCCCCAGAATGGTGCAGACTAGTATAGAACCTATGGCCATCTCTGATCATTTCTTGGTTTGGGTGGAATTTTCTACTTCTCTGGATGTGGGTGCTTTTAGGAGGTAGCGATTTCCTACTGATTTTGCCCCCTCTGTTTCCTTTAGCGAACAATTGATAGTGTTTTGGGAGGACTTTCAAAATGAAAATGCTGACATGGCTCAAACTGACCATCAACTTTTTTGGCAGGCCGCAAAAGCTGTTCTTCGAGGTCGTATAATAGAATTTGTATCTCGCCGCAAAAAGCAGTTTGCTGCCACTTTTAAATTAGCCCAACTGACATTGACTGAGACTTATACTACTTTTAAGACGAAACCCACATTATCCTCCAGACGTCTCTACCTTGCAGCTAAAACCCACTTTGAGGCCACTTTAAAAACCTTAGGAGATAGACATGCCTTCCATAAAAATCATAGGTTTCACCATTTTGGAAATAAAACATGACGACTGTTATCAAATTTATTAAAGGGAGTTTCCCCAGACTCGCCTATACAGGCGCTTAAACTCCCTGATGGCTCCCTTGCTACAGAATCTAGAGATATAGCGGCTGTGCTTTCCGGTTTTTACTCGGATATATATGCAACCCCCCAGATTGATTTGGATTCTAAATCTTCTTTTTGGCAGTCTCTGCAGTTACCGGTTCCTGATTCTTCTCTGGCTAATGGCATCTGTGCTCCAATTACTCTTCCAGAAGTTGAGAAAGCAATAAGGTCTCTAAAGCCAGTTAAGACTCCAGGTCCCGATGGTTTTTCAGGGGAATTTTATAAAATCTTACATTCTCGCATAGTGACAACCCTGACGGACGTGTTCAACATTATTTTGTGTTCCCATAAAATCCCACGATACTTTAATGACGCCATGATTCGTCTTCTCCCTAAACCGGGGATAGACCTTACAAAAATTTTAGCAGACAGATTAAAACCCCTTTTACCCTCTTTAATTCATATAGACCAGACTGGATTTATCACTGGGCGGCACTCCTCTAACAATATTCGAAAAGTGCTGGCTGCGGCACACTGGATGGGGCTCAGTGGGGACCAGAACCCACACTTTATATTGTCTATAGATGCTGAGAAAGCTTTTGATTTAGTCAGTTAGGATCATCTGTTTACTACGTTATCACACTTTGGGTTTCCGCTGGGCCTCTCCAGTGTGCTGCAGACCCTGTATACCTCCTCGAGCTCACGTATACTCTGCAATGGCTATCTCTCTGAACCAGTGCAATTGCATAGAGGTACCCGACAGGGCTGCCCCCTGTCCCCCTAACTGTTCGCCCTAGCTATAGAGCCTCTGGCTGTAGCTTTGAGAGAACTCCCGCAGTTTTCTGGAATTTCTATCGGTCATCAAGAATTGAAATTAAGCCTTTTTGCTGACAACATGTTATTGTTTATTACAGACCCCCGCAAATTGATACCAGGCATAATGTCCTTGCTATTCAAGTTCAGCTCCTTTGTTGGATATAGAATTAACATGCCTAAATCCGAACTTTTACCACTTAACCCCCCCGCATTACACATGGCCTCCTCTCCTGTCCTGTCGCAATTTACATTTAACACTTCCACACTTAAATACTTGGGCATCCTTATCCCTATAGAGCTTTCAAATCTTTATTCAGTTAATTTTTTTCCTTTCCTGACTAAGGTGTCGCAATCTTTATTTTCTTGGTCTACACTCCCTATCTCCTTACTAGGTAGAGTAGCCGTACTAAAAAGCATCATATTCCCTAAGATTTCTTATGCTCTTCAATTATTAACTCTTCAACTTAATAAGGCTGATCTTCTTGCTTATGACAGACTATTCACAAATTTTTTATGGAGTGGAAAACGATCCCGCTTAGCCTTATCCAAACTCAAGCTTAAGAAACCCAATGGGGGTCTAGCGGTACCGGATTTAGCAGCGTTCTCCAGGGCAGTTTCTTTTAGATACCTTTCAGACTGGCTATTAGAGTCTTCCTCCTATGCTAACTATGATATCGAACAAGCCCTTGTGGCACCGTATGATCTGCGTGCACTGATACATACCTCCAAAAATCTGTTACCCTTAAGTATCAAGAACAATATACTATTTTGGATTACTTACCAAGCTTGGGGGACCATAAATTTTGCCTTAGATAGACATCCTGGGCAATCTAGATTTATTCCATTTTTGGGCAACCCTTGTTTTACACCGGCTTTGGAAAACATCAGGTTTCAAAATTGGAAACAGAAAGGTATAGCGGTGGTGAGAGATGTTTTTGATCCAGGAGGTGTTCTGTACTCCTTTCAGGACCTAGTGGAGAAGTTTGGACATCATTGCTCAAACTTTTTTATGTATCTCCAACTTCACCACTATGTCCAGTCCTTACCGCCTGTGTGGAGGTCCGAGGATGGGCCTGATCCCCTGGTAGCTTTGCTCACTAGGACGAACAAACAAGGTTGTAAGACCCAATGGATTTACTGGGACCTACTACCTACGGGTAATAAGTTAAATAAGATGTGGTTACCTTGGTCCCAGAGGTGGAGTGTTGATTTTTCCCGGGATGTAGCTTGGGAAGATACCTTTAAATTTGTACCAAATGTATTTAAAGTGTTACACTCTTCCCAACTGCAGGAAACTCATTACAAGTTTTTACAAAGAGCCTATATATCGCCGGGAAGGTGGAAACATATGGTTCCTGCGGAATCAGGCAGGTGCCCCAAGTGTAAGCACCAGATGCCTCCTTTATGCATAATTTCTGGCATTGCCCCAAGATAATGAAGTTTTGGCACAAGGTACAATGGTACATAAGCCACACTTTTGGTATTAACATCCCCCTGACTCCCGATTCCTTTCTGGGCATGTTTATTTCGACCTGGAACTTACCTCGCTCTCACTCAAATTTTATTCCCCTATTATGGGTGATTCTTACAGTTGGGAAGAAACTGATTTTAACTCAATGGATCTGTGCGTCTCCCCCAAGGTTGGAAGTTTTGAAATCCTCTTTCATAACACTATTATACTTTGAGAGGCAATCCACCTTGCCAGATTTAGGTACCAAAGTAACCCACTTTTATAAGAAATGGGGCCCCCTGGTGAATCTTTAGCTTCCTTGCAGAGCACTCATATATTACAACTGTTTGATGGCCTTCATTGACATCTTACAAAACTGTGTCTGATCTGATGACTGATCAGTTTGTCTATTTGTTCTGTTATTGCCTCAATGTATGTTCAAAAAAAAAAATCAATAACAAAAACAAAAAATAATTTATTCTCTTTTTGACTACTGGTAGGGGAGTCCTGATCTCCTCCCCCCCACCCTTCCCTTTTTTCGTCTGTGTGTCTTGTGGTATGAATGTGTGGTTGAATGTTCTTTCGAATCTGTTTATTATATCGGTTATGTATATTGCCTTTCTTTATATCTCTGGGGAGTTGTTTGAAGAATACGTTTTTGAGATGATGGTTTATGATCCCCTCCATCTTATCACATTCTGATTTGTACAATTCTAATGCTACATGGCTTTTTGATACAGATTGTCTGTTTGTATTCATTATTGAAAAATTCCCAATAAAAACATTTAAAAAAATAAATAAATAAATATTCACCCTTATTCTCCCATGTTTTAGCCGCTGCAAAATCCCTAATCGCCAGAAATTGGAAATCACCCTCCTCTCCTATGATGCAAGCTCTAAACAACTATATATGGTTTATTGCCAATATGGAGAAGATTAGGTACTATCTCCATGACTGACCCCATAAGTTCAATTTAATTTGGGACCCCTGGTTATCGGCAGTGTCACCTTACCCTAATTAATTGGCAACTCTTTCAAACACTATTCATGAACCTTTGACGTCTTGTTCTCGGGCCCTCCCCACGGCTCCCCACACTGTTTTTACTATATGCTACTACTGTATACCTTACCGCCAGTAATTGTTCTTTCTATTGTCTTGCTTTCTCTTTTCTTTTTCTTTTGTCCTGACCCTCACCCCTCCCTTTCTTTTGATTCGTTTCCTTTACTTAATTTTTTACTATGTTTTTTTCTGATTTGTAAAATTTAGAGCTATCTGTTCAATGATGTCTGCATATATTTTTCTGTATGTCCAACTGGCTCTTGTTGACCAAATAAAGAGTTTAAAAAAAATAATTCACCCTTTTCACCCTTTTGGGGGTGGAATTTTGACAAATCCCTTCTTAGTGGGTGCCTACGTCACAAAACAAAGCTAAAGCTACTGTCCAAACATACAGCTACTAGTCCTCATGGTTCCGTAGATTTTGTGATAAGTCAGTGAGTCAGTCAGTAGTATTTGGCTTTTATATGTAATGCATGTATGGGTGTATATATATTTTTGTGTATGTGTGTGTATATATATATATATATATATATATATATATAAACAGAGAGACAGCGGCACTCCGGGATTTAGTATGAAAGTAATACTTACATTGTGCAAAAACGATCACATAATACCAGTGTTTTGGGGCCCGTAGCCCCTTTGTCAAGGCGTGAACACGGGCCCGGAAACATTGGCCTTATGTGATCATTTTTGCACAATATAAGTATTATTCTTACTAAATCCCGGAGTGCCGCTATCTCTCTGTTCATCTGTATCCATACCATTCGCGGATGACACCCGGGTCTACCAGTGGTCTGCAGTGTGTGCCGGGCACCCCCACATCAGTTATATATATATATATATATATATATACACACACACACACACACACACACACACACACACACACACACACACTATATGTATGCATGTACGTATGTATCTATGTGTATGTGTGTGTGTGTCTCTCTCTCTCTCTATATATATATATATATATATATAGACACACATTAGCTGTTCCACCCATTCTTCACACGGGAGTTTCTGAATTTCACAGTTGTAAATATAATGAGTGTTAAAAATTTGGTAAATCTATAGAGATGTCAATTTGAGACGTCTTAAGTAAATATTAATCCATGGTTCTTGGCGCTACCCGAGAAGCATCCGTAGTAGACATAAAAAGTCACAGAACCATTTTTGTAGCTTATTAAATTCTACACACTGGAGGTCCAATCCAATCTGTTTGGGCGTTATCGATCACGCAATGCAAGCCACACATCGGTAATGACGTCATTAAGTCAACCACCTTTTCATCTCCTTAGGGGAGATTTATTAAAATTCTAATTACGTAGTTTTGCTATTTCCCACCTGAAGTATGCCTATGTTACATTTCATCTTCCTCACATACAGTATCAGGAAGTAAGAGAATTAATGATGAGTGAGTGAGGGCTATCGCATTTTTACAGTGTATATATATCAGGGCCGTAACTAGGTGTGTGCCAGAGGTGCCTTGCCCACAGCGCATATGCACTGTGGGCGCACTATCTGGCAGCACCACCTATGCGGCTGCTTTCTCTCAATCAAAGCCGCTCGCCGCTGCAGCGCTGACTTGTGGAGTTGAGAGGAAGCAGCATAGACGGAGACAGGGCGTGACTGGTAGGCGTTGGTAATGTAGGATCTGGCCTGGAGACACGGCAGTGGAGAGTGGTGAGGGAGCGTCCAAAGCTTGTATCAAAGCCGGCCGCCTCCCCTGCCCGCCGCACACCACTGACTTGTGGTGTGCGCTCAGCAGCAGAGGAGCTGAGTGCACACCACAAGTCAGCGCTGCATATGTATATATATATATGTATATAGATAGATATAGATATATATATAATAGAAATAACATCCTGACTGTATGGTATACATACATGGATGTAAACAAAGAGTTAAAATTAAAACAAATGTCTGCATGCAAATAATATAATATGAATAATAGCTGCATGCTAGCAGCAATTGTATACATAATAGTGGATATATACTGTATATATACACACATATATATTCTATAACTATATATATATGTATAACTATATATATATATATATATATATATATATATATATACTGTATATATAATATATAGATAAATTAATATAAATATATAAATATAGTTTTTTTTTTATTATATATATATATATATATATATAAAAGCATGTATAATAATGGTAAAATAATATGGCTGCATGCTGGTACATGACAATAATATAGAGATGTCAGATATTACAGTAAACTAAACAACTATGAGCCTAATTCAGACCTGATCGCTGTACTGCAAATTACACTGTCCTGCTATCAGATAGTCTCCGCCCAGGGGGAGTGAAAATTTGCCCTGTTCAAGTGTGCGATTGCATGTGTACGCTGTGCGGAAATTCCCCTCAGTCAGCGGACAGCTGCAAAACTATTCAAATCATACTCACCATCTAATGTTTTTCCCACTGAAAGTGTGCAGTCTGTGCATAGCTCAATACTTACTCCTCAATACTAACTACTCCAGTGTGAAGAAATTAGGCTGATCAGGGCCAGAGCTGACGTCACACACCCTCCCTTAAAAAAACGCTTGGGAACGCCTGCGTTTTTCATGACACTCCCAGAAAACAGGCAGTTACCACCCACAAACGTCCACTTCCTGTCAATCACCTTGCGAATAGCCGTGCGTTCAAAATTTTCACACCATCCTGTTGCAGTGTGGCGACACGCTTGCGCATTGAGGTGCATATGCATGCGCAGTAGTACGATAATCACCTGCTGTGCGAAAACGCACAGCAGAAATCAGGTGTGAATCAGGCCCTATATTTGCAGGAGATACAATAAAATAATTGCTTTTAGAAAAAACTACTCCTACAAACATTTGCTGCGGCATACGAACTGCTACGTTACAGTGATCTCTAGCATTTCATATGCAGACGCACACAGAATATTGTCCCTCATTCCGAGTTGATCGCTCGCTAGCTGCTCTTAGCAGCAGTGCAAACGCTAAGCCGCCGCCCTCTGGGAGTGTATCTTAGCTTAGCAGAAGTGCAAACGAAAGATTAGCAGAACTGCTCGAAAAAATGTTCATGCCATATCTGAGTAGCTCCAAACCTACTCCTTCATTGCGATCACTGCAGACAGTTTAGTTCCTGCTTTGACGTCACAAACACGCCCTGCGTTCGGCCAGCCACTCCCCCGTTTCCCCAGGCACGCCTGCATTTTTACCTGTCACGCCTGCGTTTTTTAGCACACTCCCGGAAAACGGTCAGTTTCCGCCCAGAAACATCCACTTCCTGTTAATCACTCACCGATCAGCAGAGCGACACAAAAGCGTCGCTCGCCCTTGTGTAAAACTGCATAGTTTTGAGTGAAAGTACTTCGCACGTGCGTACTGCGGCCCGTACGCATGCGCAGAAGTGCCGTTTTTTCACCTGATCGCTGCGCTGCGGACGAAAGCAGCTAGCGATCAACTTGGAATGACCCCCCTAAAGTAGCTGCTTGTGTTTCCTATTGGCATCTTTTTGCGGATAAAATGTTACAGTACATTTATTTTATCTAGTGCACTTCTTTAGATGGAACACTTAAAAAACAAGACTTTTGTAAAGAGCTGTAATGTAAATGTAATTTGGGAAAGTATGTAACACAGGATTTCAGGAGATAATGCTTCTAGAATTTCTATACTCAACTATTGGGAGTTGTTTAAGTAGACAGTATCTCTATGGATACATCAAAGAAGATCTCAATGCATTTAATTGTGAAGCAGTGACAGTTTAATGATATGAAATTGCAATGTACCTTCACTTTGCAGAAATAGCAACGAATAGGGAGAAAAACAACATCTGACGAAACAACTTCTTTTGTATTAATTTCATGGCAAAGTGAAAAGCAAAATTCTTTGTCTGTTCCACGGCTGAGGAGCTAAGATGCTGTTAAAAGTGTTTAAATTATCCAAAAGCGCGTACATGTGGACTCAAAGAGCCTAATTTGAGGTTTATTGCAAAACAACATTTTCCTCTAATGGGCAAAACCATGGGGGTAATTCAGACTGCACTGCTGCAGCGGCAGTGATCGTAGTCTGAATTTCTTTGTGGAGTGTGCCCGTTGTGGAGTGTGCCCGTTGTGGAGTGTGCCCGTGCACCCCGGGAGCCCAGTGAGATGCTAAAAGCATCTCAGGGCTGCGATTGCCTCTGCCTGATTGACAGGCAGAGGCGGTCACGGGACGGGAGGGGGGATGCCAACGGCTTTAAAATGCCATTGGCGGGGCACGGTCTGGATAACGCAGGTGTGTCCAGACCGTTGGGGGGGCACGTCGGCTGTGTGACACGACGGGTAGCTCTCTGCCAGAGCACAGGAGCTGCACAGGCAGGGAGCTACTGGCCTGGTGCAAAAGCATCGCTGCCGTGCAATGCATTTGTACCAGTGCTGGGGAGGGGGGGGGGGGGGGGGGGAGCAGAGCCAGACATGCGGAGCTAACTAGCCCTGTGCTTTTTTTTTTTTAAACGGAGGAGCTCAGGCTGCTGTGTCCCAGGCTCCCAGCTGCTTCCATACACTTACAGTGAGAGACCGTTTGCTGGCTACATGCAGGGGGAGCTGCAGCGGCAGCGCGCCGCTCCTGTCAACAGTTCTTCTGTCCTGTGAACAGAGCCGGGTGAAGCGCAGGGTAGCGGAGCCGGGGTAAGAGACTTAAACGGCGAGGCAGTGACTATCTCCGGGCGGGAGGGAGGGAGGGAGGGTAGTCAGCCGGGGGGAGGGGGCGCATGTCGCGGTCTGTGCTATCTGTTATATGAATGGATGCGTCTTTGCCATGTGTGTTTGTGTGGATGTCTGTACTGTGTGTGTATGTATGTATGTATGTATGCTGTGACTATGTAGTGTGTGTGTGCGTGTTTGAAAGTATGCAGTGAGTATGTGCTGCAGTATGTGTGTATATGTTTGTCTATGTATAGGTATACAGGTGTACAGTACTGTGGATATTTTATATATATATATATATATATATATATAGATAGATAGATAGATAGATAGATAGATAGATATATAGTACTCACAAATGACCTGCCTCCCAGAAAGTTCAGTCCAATATTGTGCCTGGGTGTCCTCAGTATAGAGTAAATGCACAAAGAGGGAGGAAAGCGGCACTCACAGGACTTACAGCCATTTAAATTCAAACATGCTGGTTCCGCTAAACTGATTGGGACTATATTGAAAATTTGAATGGCTGTAAATCCTGTGGGTGCCGCTTCCCTTGTATAGAGAGAGAGAGACAGAGAGAGATATTTATAATATATATATATATATATATTAGAGATGTGCACCGGAAATTTTTGTGTTTTGGTTTTGGATTCGGTTCCGCGGCCGTGTTTTGGATTCGGACGCGTTTTGGCAAAACCTCCCTGAAAATCTTTTGTCGGATTCGTGTGTGTTTTGGATTCGGTTTTTTTTTACAAAAAACCCTCAAAAACAGCTTAAATCATAGAATTTGGGGGTCATTTTGATCCCATAGTATTATGAACCTCAATAACCATAATTTCCACTCATTTTCAGTCTATTCTGAACACCTCACACCTCACAATATTATTTTTAGTCCTAAAATTTGCACCGAGGTCGCTGGATGGCTAAGCTAAGCGACACAAGTGGCCGACACAAACACCTGGCCCATCTAGGAGTGGCACTGCAGTGTCAGGCAGGATGGCACTTCAAAAAAATAGTCCCCAAACAGCACATGATGCAAAGAAAAAAAGAGGTGCACCAAGGTCGCTGTGTGACTAAGCTAAGCGACACAAGTGGTCGACACAAACACCTGGCCCATCTAGGAGTGGCACTGTAGTGTCAGACAGGATGGCACTTCAAAAAAATTGTCCCCAAACAGCACATGGTGCAAAGAAAAAAAGAGGCGCACCAAGGTCGCTGTGTGACAAAGCTAAGCGACACAAGTGGCCGACACAAACACCTGGCCCATCTAGGAGTGGCACTGCAGTGTCAGACAGGATGTCACTTCAAAAAAATTGTCCCCAAACAGCACATGATGCACACTTTAACGAACCCATCATTTCAGCGACAGGGTCTGCCACACGACTGTGACTGAAATGACTGGTTGGTTTGGGCCCCCACCAAAAAAGAAGCAATCAATCTCTCCTTGCACAAACTGGCTCTACAGAGGCAAGATGTCCACCTCATCATCATCCTCCGATTCCTCACCCCTTTCACTGTGTACATACCCCTCCTCACAGATTATTAATTCGTCCCCACTGGAATCCACCATCTCAGATCCCTGTGTACTTTCTGGAGGCAATTGCTGGTGAATGTCTCCACGGAGGAATTGATTATAATTCATTTTGATGAACATCATCTTCTCCACATTTTCTGGAAGTAACCTCGTACGCCGATTGCTGACAAGGTGAGCGGCTGCACTAAACACTCTTTCGGAGTACACACTGGAGGGAGGGCAACTTAGGTAGAATAAAGCCAGTTTGTGCAAGGGCCTCCAAATTGCCTCTTTTTCCTGCCAGTATACATACGGACTGTCTGACGTGCCTACTTGGATGCAGTCACTCATATAATCCTCCACCATTCTTTCAATGGTGACAGAATCATATGCAGTGACAGTAGACAACATGTCAGTAATCGTTGGCAGGTCCTTCAGTCCGGACCAGATGTCAGCACTCACTCCAGACTGCTCTGCATCACCGCCAGCGGGTGGGCTCGGAATTCTTAGCCTTTTCCTCGCACCCCCAGTTGTGGGAGAATGTGAAGGAGGAGCTGTTGATGGGTCACGTTCCGCTTGACTTGACAATTTTCTCACCAGCAGGTCTTTGAACCTCTGCAGACTTGTGTCTGCTGAAAAGAGAGATACAACGTAGTTTTAAATCTAGGATCGAGCACAGTGGCCAAAATGTAGTGCTCTGATTTCAACAGATTGACCACCCGTGAATCCTGGTTAAGCGAATTAAGGGCTCCATCCACAAGTCCCACATGCCTAGCGGAATCGATCTGTTTTAGCTCCTCCTTCAATGTCTCCAGCTTCTTCTGCAAAAGCCTGATGAGGGGAATGATCTGACTCAGGCTGGCAGTGTCTGAACTGACTTCACGTGTGGCAAGTTCAAAGGGTTGCAGAACCTTGCACAACGTTGAAATCATTCTCCACTGCGCTTGAGTCAGGTGCATTCCCCCTCCTTTGCCTATATCGTGGGCAGATGTATAGGCTTGAATGGCCTTTTGCTGCTCCTCCATCCTCTGAAGCATATAGAGGGTTGAATTACACCTCGTTACCACCTCTTGCTTCAGATGATGGCAGGGAAGGTTCAGGACTGTTTGCTGGTGCTCCAGTCTTCGGCACGCGGTGGCTGAATGCCGAAAGTGGCCCGCAATTCTTCGGGCCACCAACAGCATATCTTGCACGCCCCTGTCGTTTTTTAAATAATTCTGCACCACCAAATTCAATGTATGTGCAAAACATGGGACGTGCTGGAATTTGCCCAGATGTAATGCACGCACAATATTGCTGGCGTTGTCCGATGTCACAAATCCCCAGGAGAGTCCAATTGGGGTAAGCCATTCTGCGATGATGTTCCTCAGTTTCCGTAAGAGGTTGTCAGCTGTGTGCCTTTTATGGAAAGCAGTGATACAAAGCGTAGCCTGCCTAGGAACGAGATGGCCGGTTGCGAGATGCTGCTACTGGTGCCGCCGCTGCTGTTCTTGCTGCGGGAGGCAATACATCTACCCAGTGGGCTGTCACAGTCATATAGTCCTGAGTCTGCCCTGCTCCACTTGTCCACATGTCCGTGGTTAAGTGGACATTGGGTACAACTGCATTTTTTAGGACACTGGTGACTCTTTTTCTGACGTCTGTGTACATTTTCGGTATCGCCTGCCTAGAGAAATGAAACCTAGATGGTATTTGGTACCGGGGACACAGTACCTCAATCAAGTCTCTAGTTGCCTGTGATTTAATGGTGGATACCGGACACACGTTTCTCACCGCCCAGGCTGACAAGACCTGAGTTATCCGCTTTGCAGCAGGATGACTGCTGTGATATTTAATCTTCCTCGCAAAGGACTGTTGGACAGTCAATTGCTTACTGGAAGTAGTACAAGTGGTCTTCCGACTTCCCCTCTGGGATGACGATCGACTCCCAGCAGCAACAACAGCAGCGCCAGCAGCAGCAGGCATCACACTCAAGGATGCATCGGAGGAATCCCAAGCAGGAGAGGACTCGTCAGACTTGCCAGTGACATGGCCTGCAGGACTATTGGCTTTCCTGTGTAAGGTGGAAATTGACACTGAGGGAGTTGGTGGTGTGGTTTGCAGGAGCTTGGTTACAAGAGGAAGGGATTTAGTGGTCAGTGGACTGCTTCCGCTGTCATCCAAAGTTTTTGAACTTGTCACTGACTTCTGATGAATGCGGTCCAGGTGACGTATAAGGGAGGATGTTCCTAGGTGGTTAACGTCCTTACCCCTACTTATTACAGCTTGACAAAGGCAACACAAGGCTTGACACCTGTTGTCCGCATTTGTGTTGAAATAATTCCACACCGAAGAGGTGATTTGTTTTTGTATTTTGACCAGGCATGTCAATGGCCATATTCGTCCCACGGACAACAGGTGTCTGCCAGGGTGCCTGACTTAAACAAACCACCTCACCATAAGAATCCTCCTTGTCAATTTCCTCCCCAGCGCCAGCAACACCCATATCCTCATCCTGGTGTACTTCAACAGTGACATCTTCAATTTGACTATCAGGAACTGGACTGCGGGTGCTCCTTCCAGCACTTGCAGGGGGCGTGCAAATTGTGGAAGGCGCAAGCTCTTCCCGTCCAGTGTTGGGAAGGTCAGGCATCGCAACCGACACAATTGGACTCTCCTTGTGGATTTGTGATTTAGAAGAACGCACAGTTCTTTGCTGTGCTTTTGCCAGCTTAAGTCTTTTCATTTTTCTAGCGAGAGTATGAGTGCTTCCATCCTCATGTGAATCTGAACCACTAGCCATGAACATAGGCCAGGGCCTCAGCCGTTCCTTGCCACTCCGTGTCGTAAATGGCATATTGGCAAGTTTATGCTTCTCATCAGACGCTTTCAATTTTGATTTTTGGGTCATTTTACTGAACTTTTGTTTTTTTGGATTTTACATGCTCTCTACTATGACATTGGGCATCGGCCTTGGCAGACGACGTTGATGGCATTTCTTTCATCATCTCGGCCATGACTAGTGGCAGCAGCTTCAGCACGAGGTGGAAGTGGATCTTGATCTTTCCCTATTTTAACCTCCACATTTTTGTTCTCCATTTTTTAATGTGTGGAATTATATGGCAGTATCAATAGCAATGGCCTACTACTATATATACGGCGCACAACTGAAATGCACCACTGGTATGGATGGATAGTATACTTGACGACACAGAGGTAGGTAGAGCAGTGGCCTTCCGTACCGTACTGCTATATATACTGGTGGTCACTGTCAGCAAACTGCAAAACTAAAATGCACCACAGGTATAGAATCTAGATGGATAGTATACTTGACGACACAGAGGTAGGTAGAGCAGTGGCCTTCCGTACCGTACTGCTATATATACTTGTGGTCACTGTCAGCAAACTGCAAAACTAAAATGCACCACAGGTATAGAATCTAGATGGATAGTATACTTGACGACACAGAGGTAGGTAGAGCAGTGGCCTTCCGTACCGTACTGCTATATATACTGGTGGTCACTGTCAGCAAACTGCAAAACTAAAATGCACCACAGGTATAGAATCTAGATGGATAGTATACTTGACAACACAGAGGTAGGTAGAGCAGTGGCCTTCCGTACCGTATTGCTATATATACCGGTGGTCACTGTCAGCAAACTGCAAAACTAAAATGCACCACAGGTATAGAATCTAGATGGATAGTATACTTGACGACACAGAGGTAGGTAGAGCAGTGGCCTTCCGTACCGTACTGCTATATATACTGGTGGTCACTGTCAGCAAACTGCAAAACTAAAATGCACCACAGGTATAGAATCTAGATGGATAGTATACTTGACGACACAGAGGTAGGTAGAGCAGTGGCCTTCCGTACCGTACTGCTATATATACTGGTGGTCACTGTCAGCAAACTGCAAAACTAAAATGCACCACAGGTATAGAATCTAGATGGATAGTATACTTGACGACACAGAGGTAGGTAGAGCAGTGGCCTTCCGTACCGTACTGCTATATATATACTGGTGGTCACTGTCAGCAAATTGCAAAACTAAAATGCACCACAGGTATAGAATCTAGATGGATAGTATACTTGACGACACAGAGGTACTTAGAGCAGTGGCCTTCCGTACCGTACTGCTATATATACTGGTGGTCACTGTCAGCAAACTGCAAAACTAAAATGCACCACAGGTATAGAATCTAGATGGATAGTATACTTGACGACACAGAGGTAGGTAGAGCAGTGGCCTTCCGTACCGTACTGCTATATATACTAGTGGTCACTGTCAGCAAACTGCAAAACTAAAATGCACCACAGGTATAGAATCTAGATGGATAGTATACTTGACGACACAGAGGTACTTAGAGTAGTGGCCTTCCGTACCGTACTGCTATATATACTTGTGGTCACTGTCAGCAAACTGCAAAACTAAAATGCACCACAGGTATAGAATCTAGATGGATAGTATACTTGACGACACAGAGGTAGGTAGAGCAGTGGCCTTCCGTACCGTACTGCTATATATACTGGTGGTCACTGTCAGCAAACTGCAAAACTAAAATGCACCACAGGTATAGAATCTAGATGGATAGCATACTTGACGACACAGAGGTAGGTAGAGCAGTGGCCTACTGTACCGTACTGCTATATATTATATACTGGTGGTCAGCAAACTGTGCAAAACTTAAATGCACCACAGGTATGGATGGATAGTATACTTGACGACACAGAGGTAGGTAGAGCAGTGGCCTACTGTACCGTACTGCTATATATTATATACTGGTGGTCAGCAAACTGTGCAAAACTTAAATGCACCACAGGTATGGATGGATAGTATACTTGACGACACAGAGGTAGGTAGAGCAGTGGCCTTCTGTACCGTACTCCTATAAATTATATACTGGTGGTCAGCAAAATTATGCACTGTACTCCTACTATATACTACAATGCAGCACAGATATGGAGCGTTTTTCAGGCAGAGAACGTATAATACTGTTGGTCACTAGTCAGCAAAACTCTGCACTGTACTCCTCCTATATAATACTGCTGGTCCCCAGTCCCCACAATAAAGCAGTGTGAGCACAGATATATGCAGCACACTGAGCACAGATATGGAGCGTTTTTCAGGCAGAGAACGTATAATACTGGTGGTCACTGGTCAGCAAAACTCTGCACTGTACTCCTCCTATATAATACAGCTGCTCCCCAGTCCCCACAATTAAGCAATAAGCACAAATATTATTAATAAACGGAGAGGACGCCAGCCACGTCCTCTCCCTAACATTTCCAATGCACGAGTGAAAATGGCGGCGACGCGCGGCTCCTTATACAGAATCCGAATCTCGCGAGAATCCGACAGCGGGATGATGACGTTCGGGCGCGCTCGGGTTAACCGAGCCATACGGGAGAATCCGAGTATGCCTCGGACCCGTGTAAAATGGGTGAAGTTCGGGGGGTTCGGTTTCCGAGGAACCGAACCCGCTCATCACTAATATATATATATATATATATATATACACACACACAAACATACATGAACGGAAACCCCCCCATTAAAATCCTGCGTGTGCCACTGCCGTGGGGTCGGTATCGCATGGCTAGATAGACTGTGCAGGCAAGTCAATCTTGACTATCTAGTGCAGTGGTTCTCAACCGCGGTCCTCAAATACCCCCAACAGTTCATGTTTTCCAGATCTCCTCACAGGATTGCGAGTGAAATAAATTGCTCCTCCTGTGTGTCTTTTAAAATGTGCCAGTGAGTAATGAATACACCTGTTCAACTGCTAGGTGACCTGGAAAACATGAACTGTTGGGGGTACTTGAGGACCGAGGTTGAGAACTACTGATCTAGTGTACTATCTAGTACAAAGTATAGTCAAAATTGGCACTTAGTCAAAATTGAACAGTGCACTGCTAATCACAATGCATATAATTTAGTGATGTGCACCGGAAATTTTTCGGGTTTTGTGTTTTGGTTTTTGGTTCGGTTCCGCGGCCGTGTTTTGGGTTCGAACGCGTTTTGGCAAAACCTCACCGAATTTGTTTTGTCGGATTCGGTTGTGTTTTGGATTCGGGTGTTTTTTTCAAAAAACCCCTAAAAAACAGCTTAAATCATAGAATTTGGGGGTCATTTTGATCCCATAGTATTATTAACCTCAATAACCATAATTTACACTCATTTCCAGTCTATTCTGAACACCTCACACCTCACAATATTATTTTTAGTCCTAAAATTTGCACCGAGGTCGCTGGATGGCTAAGCTAAGCGACCCTAGTGGCCGACACAAACACCTGGCCCATCTAGGAGTGGCACTGCAGTGTCTCGCAGGATGGCCCTTCAAAAAAATACTCCCCAAACAGCACATGACGCAAAGAAAAAAAGAGGCGCAATTAGGTAGCTGTGTGACTAAGCTAAGCGACCCAAGTGGCCGACACAAACACCTGGCCAATCTAGGAGTGGCACTGCAGTGTCAGGCAGGATGGCCCTTCAAAAAAATACTCCCCAAACAGCACATGACGCAAAGAAAAAAAGAGGCGCACTTGCAGGGGGCGTGCAAATGGTGGAAGGCGCAAGCTCTTCCCGTCCAGTGTTGGGAAGGTCAGGCATCGCAACCGACACAATTGGACTCTCCTTGGGGATTTGTGATTTTGAAGAACGCACAGTTCTTTGCTGTGCTTTTGCCAGCTTAAGTATTTTCTTTTTTCTAGCGAGAGGATGAGTGCTTCCATCCTCATGTGAAGCTGAACCACTAGCCGTGAACATAGGCCAGGGCCTCAGCCGTTCCTTGCCACTCCGTGTCGTAAATGGCATATTGGCAAGTTTACGCTTCTCCTCAGACGCTTTTAATTTTTATTTTTGGGTCATTTTACTGATCTTTTGTGTTTTGGATTTTACATGCTCTGTACTATGACATTGGGCATCGGCCTTGGCAGACGACGTTGATGGCATTTCATCGTCTCGGCCATGACTAGTGGCAGCAGCTTCAGCACGAGGTGGAAGTGGATCTTGATCTTTCCCTATTTTTTTAACCTCCACATTTTTGTTCTCCATATTTTAATGCGCACAACTATGGACTACTTATGGACGACGAGTGCACTGACGACACAGAGGTAGGTACAGCCGTGGCCTACCGTACTGCTTATATATATAATATACTGTATAACGGACCTGGTGGACACTGTCAGCAGACTGCTAAACTAGTATGAAGAAAAAAAAAGCCACCACAGGTATACAATGTAGATGGATGGATAGTATAGTATTATATTACTTATGGACGACGAGTGCACTGACGACACAGAGGTAGGTACAGCCGTGGCCTACCGTACTGCTTATATATATATATAATAAACTGTATAATATAATAACGGACCTGGTGGACACTGTCAGCAGACTGCTAAACTAGTATGAAGAAAAAAAAGCCACCACAGTTATACAATGTAGATGGATGGATAGTATAGTATTATATTACTTATGGACGACGAGTGCACTGGTGACACAGAGGTAGGTACAGCCGTGGCCTACCGTACTGCTTATATATATATAATATACTGTATAATATAATAACGGACCTGGTGGACACTGTCAGCAGACTGCTAAACTAGTATGAAGAAAAAAAAAGCCACCACAGGTATACAATGTAGATGGATGGATAGTGTAGTATTATATTACTTATGGACGACGAGTGCACTGACGACACAGAGGTAAGTACAGCCGTGGCCTACCGTACTGCTTATATATATATAATATACTGTATAATATAATAACGGACCTGGTGGACACTGTCAGCAGACTGCTAAACTAGTATGAAGGAAAAAAAAGCCACCACAGGTATACAATGTAGATGGATGGATAGTATAGTATTATATTACTTATGGACGACGAGTGCACTGACGACACAGAGGTAGGTACAGCCGTGGCCTACCGTACTGCTTATATATATAATATACTGTATAACGGACCTGGTGGACACTGTCAGCAGACTGCTAAACTAGTATGAAGAAAAAAAAAGCCACCACAGGTATACAATGTAGATGGATGGATAGTATAGTATTATATTACTTATGGACGACGAGTGCACTGACGACACAGAGGTAGGTACAGCCGTGGCCTACCGTACTGCTAGATATATATAAAATAAATATAATATACTGTATAATAAATAATAACGGACCTGGTGGACACTGTCAGCAGACTGCTAAACTAGTATGAAGAAAAAAAAAGCCACCACAGACAGGAGTGTTTTTCAGGCAGACAAACGTATACTGGACTGGTGGTCACTGTCAGCAAAACTGTGCACTGTACTCCTGCTATAACTGCTCCCCAGTCCCCACAATTAGGCAGTGTGAACAGTGCACTCAGCACAGATATATCATGCAGCAGTGCAGCACACTGAGTGAGCACAGATATGGTGGAGCGTTTTTTTCAGGCAGAGAAACAAACAAAGGATTAAACTCACTGGTGGTATAATCAAAACCCTGCACTGTACTCCCTAACAGCTGCTCCCCGTCCCCAATCCTCCCCACAATTATAAGTAAGTCACTCAGTCTTTATACTCAGTCTTTTTCTACTATAACGGAGAGGACGCCAGCCACGTCCTCTCCCTATCAATCTCAATGCACGTGTGAAAATGGCGGCGACGCGCGGCTCCTTATATAGAATACGAATCTCGCGAGAATCCGACAGCGGGATGATGACGTTCGGGCGCGCTCGGGTTAACCGAGCAAGGCGGGAGGATCCGAGTCGCTCGGACCCGTGAAAAAAAAGGTGAAGTTCGGGCGGGTTCGGATCCCGAGGATCCGAACCCGCTCATCACTAATATAATTAGCAATGAAATACACAGCAAGAACATATTTATTTTTATTTAATTTGGACTTTATGCACGCGTACAATACATTTACACAAAATCTACCTTAAGCATATGCACCTAAACCACATAATGAAGTTGCATGTACTGTACCAAGTACAGCAGTGTCTGCTCTCTTGCACACATCAGGGCCCCTTCCCCCTCCATTCATATAAAAAAAAACATGTCTTGAACGTACAAATTAAAACATAGGGGGTCATTCCGAGTTGATCGTAGCTGTGCTAAATTTAGCACAGCTACGATCTTCTTCCCTGACATGCGGGGGGACGCCCAGCACAGGGCTAGCCCGCCCCGCATGTCAGTCCGGCCCCCCCTCACAGAAGTGCAAAAGCATCGCACAGCGGCGATGCCTTTGCACTTCAAGAGTAGCTCCCAGCCAGCGCTGCTTTAGCGTGCTGGCCGGGAGCTACTCATCGCTCCCCGGCCCGCAGCGGCTGCGTGTGACGTCACGCAGCTGCTGCGGCCCGCCCCCCGTTCGGTCCACCCACGCCTGCATTGGCCAGACCAAACCCACGAAACGGTGGCCAAATGCCACCGTTCCGCCCCCTTCCGCCCAGTGATCGCCTCTGCCTGTCAGTCAGGCAGAGGCGATCGTATCCCTGCTACGGCGTTCAGGATCAGGATCCGGCGTTCAGAATCTGGACTCTGCTTGGTGGGGGTGGGGGGTGCGGGGGTGCTGGTGTCAGGTATGCGGGGCGGGCATGCCCTCCCCAGCATGTTAGTATAATAGGTTGTTTTTTCGCACATCTACGATCCATGCTGAATCGGCCCCACAAATCCATTTACTGTATATAGAAAAAGAGAAGTGGTGCGATGCAGTTGTCACAGATCCAATTACTGTATATAGAAGAGAAGTGGTGCAATGCAGTTGTCACAGATCCAATTACTGCACATAGAAGAAGATAAGTGGTATTATACAGTTATCACAGATCCAATTACTGCATATAGAAGAAGAGACATGCTACTATGCATTTGCCACAGATTCAATTACTGTATATAGAAGAGAAGTGGTGCGATGCAGTTGTCACAGATCCAATTACTGTATATAAAAGAGAAGTGGTGCGATGCAGTTGTCACAGATCCAATTACTGTATATAGAAGAGAAGTGGTGCGATGCAGTTGTCACAGATCCAATTACTGTATATAGAAGAGAAGTGGTGCGATGCAGTTGTCACAGATCCAATTACTGTATATAGAAGAGAAGTGGTGCGATGCAGTTGTCACAGATCCAATTACTGTATATAGAAGAGAAGTGGTGCGATGCAGTTGTCACAGATCCAATTACTGCATATAGAAGAAGAGACGTGCTACTATGCATTTGCCACAGATCCAATTACTGTATATAGAAAATAAATTGTACTATGCAATTGTCACACATCCAGTTACTGTATATAAAAAAAGAGAATTGGTGCTACAGAGTTTTGACTATAAAATAATTAGAATAATGAAAAAGATATTTATAACTTATAAATATCATCTTTGTATTATTCATATCGTATTTGCATACTTTGTATGCTTCAGGGCTCCTAATCCCAGAGGGGACCTTTTCTTACCTATTTTTTGCTTTTTATGTACTGTATGGTTATAGCTCATCACCAATAACACCATGACAACCAGGCTTCTAGTACAGCATAGCTGCTATTATAGCTTGGATGTGTGTCGCTTAGTACTGCGGGAACTTCTGGAAGTTGTAGACTAGCTCTGTGATTTGCGCTCTGCAAAATAGCGTGAAACATGTATCCATTATAACCTACAATTCCCGGCAACCTCTCTTTGCGACATGCTGCATATCCGTTTAATCAACTTCTGCTGATTAAAATGATATGCAGCATGCCTATATTCTGTGTGTGACTGCGACTGTATTTGCATAGAAAATGCTATGCTACAGTGTTTTCCTGGAAATCACTGTAATGTTTCATTGCGGATGCAGATTCGCTAGTACAAAAAGAATATAGGCATGCCACATATTTTAATCAGCAGAAGCTGCTCCTGTGTCCTATTGCATAATAGTGCATTTTTGCTGCAAAAGATGCAAAAAAGGATTCTAGGCGCTACAGAGTCACACGTCACTCATGCATTATGTGACGCGACTTGTAGCGCATGGAGCAAAGTTGTAAGAGTGAAACAGATAACATAACACAAGTGCATATATTACAATATAAAGGCTGATTCGAACACAGTATGGGGGTGAGCAGGGACGTGTTATGGAGAATGAACAAACAGATGAACTGAATGTGTAGGGATATGGGGATAAAAAGTACATATCTGACATGGGAAATGAGGCATAACTATATTAATTGTCACAGACTTCTCATTTCCTCACAACTACCTACCCCCCTAAGCTTAACAGTCCCATCCACCCCCCACAGCCTGACCTGGACCCCCCCAGCCTTACTCTGACCCTCCCCAGTGGTGCCTAACCCTAAATCCCCGTTCCTGCAGCCTAACTCTAAATCTCCCTCATCGCAGCCTTACCCTAACATCCCCCCGCATGTTTACACTAACATCCCCCGCATCCTAACCCTAACTGCACCCCCCCCCCAGCATAAACCTAAACACCCCCACCCCCAGCAGCCTGACCCTAACCCGGCCCGGCATAAATATGATCGGGATGCTGGTACTCGCGACTCTGTTGCCAGCATTTTGATCAAAGTCAGAGTTCAGGGGCCAGTCTTCTGACCAGTGTCAGGATTCCGGGCGTTGACATTCCGACTGCCGCTATCCCTATCGCCGTTATATAGAACAAGAGAAGTAGTACTATGCGGCTGTCACATATGGTACCATGATACAACAACGCTGGAATGATTATACCACTGATCTAACTATTACATAAAGTTTAATGCAGATTGTAGTTTTATTGTATCACTATGTAAATGTATAATGTTACTGAAACTGGGCATGTTTCAACTCCATTATAACTTATATGTAACCCAATATTTGAATTATAAGTAGAGCTAAGCTCAGTGGTTCCAGGATGGCAATTAGCAGTTCCTATTTAAACTAACACATATGCTGTGCTATGGATCTTCTCACTATTGTATATGACAGGACATCTGTTCCAAATCTCAAAGTTGTTTCACTGAGCTATATAAATGCACTCGCCAGATTTACTGTGTCACTTACACAAACTGAATTATCTAAGCATATTTTTGAGCAAAATCACTATGCTACTTAGTTTAGATGACTCTGTTGCCTAATTAAATATGCTGTTGTACAACCAACCCCCTGCAATCTGGCTCTTGGGGGCTTATTTACTAAAGGTCGGTTGATCCCAAATTGGCGAAAATCAATCTAAATCGATGTTGTTTTCAGGATCTGAAGCAAACATTTACAGATGATTTTTTTATATCAATTTTCAAATGTTAATAAATGTTTGTTTTACCCCCAGAAACACCACATCGATGAAAACTGACCTATGGTAAATATACTCCTTTGTGTCCTTTCCATACGTACCTGGCCTGATTATATTTTATGTCACTTTGTCTGTTAAAATGTTTTAATTACACTGAAATATTTGTATCTGTTTTCACACATTGACATATAACTACCAATAGCCCACATACAGAAAGGAACAATCTACCAGGCTATCAAACTTTTGCTCTCATCCAGTCAATGGGCCTGAGTCAGATGTGGTTAGAGTTGGTATTACTGCTGCTTGGAAGCAGGTGTGAAAGTGCTGTGTGGTAATGCAGAAGGAGGCATCTATTACAAGTAGACGCCTTCTGCTGCAGTAGTGATCTGACCTGTGTTCCAGGACGCAGCATCAGATCAGTCACTCACTATCGGGCAGCTTGCGGCAGCCATGGGGACGTGCAAGCCGCCCGTCGTAGAGGCCAGAAATGTAGTCCAATGACGGAAATCCCTGGCCTCTTCTCTCCCCTAAATGGCGGAATCATACCTCCATTTTGAGAAACAGAGACCCCCTCCCCGCCCCCAACTGGCATTAGACTGTCAATCACTAATCGGGTCCTGCACATGTCTAAAGTACCGATAATCGGTACCCGACACTATGGGATCTGAAGAACCTCCAATCCGAATAACCGCCAATATCTGAACAACCCCCACTTTTTTGCCTGTCTGTATTGCTTCACAGTACAGGCAGACAAAAAAATATTTCTATGAGTCTCAACAATGTAATTTGCAATATGGGTCCAGATTTCTGCGGTCTTATTGATGACCTTTAATGTGCTTTTAGCAATACATAGGATCTATTACTCTTTATTATGTTATTTATTTACAATGCATTTATTTTTTTACATTAACAGAAACAACTGTTTAATTGAATGGTGGCTCAGAATTATTATTGCATTGCTAAATTGATGAATGCATTCTGCATAACTTGGAATTAGTAACACTGTAGACGTCAACAAAAATTAGATAACAGCCTTTGTTGGCAAAGTTTATATATGAATAAATACCCAAGTTGTTTTTCTTATGACATACTGTATCAACTATAAAGGTTATGGGGTATATGCAATTACCGGCGAATCGCGGCAATTTTTCGCCCGTTTTTTAATTCGACACAACTCGACCGTCGAATTCCGGCAAGTGGGTGCCGGAATTCAACATATTCAATAAAAAACGTATTCGACAGTCCCGCTGTCGAAAAACGGCCGATTTGACGGATTTTGATCCGATTTTTAAAAAACAGTAAAAAACCCGGAAAAAAAATTGCGTGGGGTCCCCCTCCAAAGCATAACCAGCCTCGGGCTCTTCGAGCCGGTCCTGGTTCTAAAAATCCGGGGGGGAAAATGACAGGGGATCCCCCGTATTTTTAAAACCAGCACCGGGCTCTGCGCCTGGTGCTGGTGCAAAAAATATGGGGGACAAAAAGAGTAGGGGTCCCCCGTATTTTTTACACCAGCATCGGGCTCCACTAGCTGGACAGATAATGCCACAGCCGGGGGTCACTTTTATACAGCGCCCTGCGGCCGTGGCATTAAATACCCAACTAGTCACCCCTGGCCGGGGTCCCCTGGGGGAGTGGGGACCCCTTCAATCAAGGGGTCCCCCCCCAGCCACCCAAAGGCCAGGGGTGAAGCCCGAGGCTGTCCCCCCATCCAAGGGCTGCGGATGGGGGGCTGATAGCCTTGCGAAAATTGAAAGAATATTGGTTTTTCCAGTAGTACTACAAGTCCCAGCAAGCCTCCCCCGCAAGCTGGTACTTGGAGAACCACAAGTACCAGCATGTGGGAGAAAAACGGACCCGCTGGTACCTGTAGTTCTACTGGAAAAAAAATACCCAAATAAAAACAGGACACGCACACCTTGAAAGTACAACTTTATTACATACATGTCGACACACACACATACTTACCTATGTTGACACGACGTTCGGTCCACTTGTCCAAGTAGAATCCACGTGTACCTGTGAATAAAATTATACTCACCTGATCCAGTGTCCAGATTATAATCCACGTACTTGGCAAAAAAAATAAATGAACACCCGGACCAAACGGACTGAAAGGGGTCCCATGTTTACACATGGGACCCCTTTCCACGAATGCCGGGACCCCACGTGACTGCTGTCACAGAAAGGTCCCTTCAGCCAATCAGGAAGCGTTACTTCGTGGCACTCTCCTGATTGGCTGTATGCGCGTCTGCTGGCAGACAGCGCATCGCACAGCTCCCTCCATTAGTTTCAATGGTGGGAACTTTGTGGTCAGCGGTGGGGTTACCCACGGTCAGCCGCTGACCGCGGGTGACCTCTCCGCTGACCGTAAAGTTCCCACCATTGAATATAATGGAGAGGCTTTGCGATGCGCTGTCTGACAGCTCAGACGCGCATAGCCAATCAGCAGAGTGCCACGACGTTGCGCTCGCTGATTGGCAGAAGGGACCTTTCTGTGACAGCAGTCACGGGGGGGTCTCTGCATTCGGGGAAAGGGGTCCCATGTGAAAACATGGGACCCCTTTCAGTCCGTTTGGTCCGGGTGTTCGTTTTTTTTTTTTTTTGCCAAGTACGTGGATTATAATCTGGACACTGGATCAGGTGAGTATCATTTTATTCACAGGTACACCGTGGATTCTACTTGGACAAGTGGACCGAACGTCGTGTCAACATAGGTAAGTATGTGTGTGTGTCGACATGTATGTAATAAAGTTGTACTTTCAAGGTGTGCGTGTCCTGTTTTTATTTGGGTATTTTTCCCCCAGTAGAACTACAGGTACCAGCGGGCCCGGTTTTTCTCCCACATGCTGGTACTTGTGGTTCTCCAAGTACCAGCTTGCGGGGGAGGCTTGCTGGAACTTGTAGTACTACTGGAAAAAACAATATTCTTTCACTTTTCGCAAGGCTATCAGCCCCCCATCCGCAGCCCTTGGATGGGGGGGCAGCCTCGGGCTTCACCCATGGCCCTTGGGTGGCTGGGGGGGGACCCCTTGATTGAAGGGGTCCCCACTCCCCCAGGGTACCTCGGCCAGGGGTGACTAGTTGGATATTTAGTGCCACGGCCACAGGGCGCTGTATAAAAGTGACCCCCGGCTGTGGCATTATCTGTCCAGCTAGTGGAGCCCGATGCTGGTGTAAAAAATACGGGGGACCCCTACTCTTTTTGTCCCCCGTATTTTTTGCACCAGCACCAGGCGCAGAGCCCGGTGCTGGTTTTAAAAATACGGGGGATCCCCTGTCATTCCCCCTCCCCCCCCCCCGGATTTTTAGAACTAGGACCGGCTCGAAGAGCCGAGGCTGGTTATGCTTAGGAGGGGGGACCCCACATAATTTTTTTTCTGAATTTTACCATTCCATTTAAAAAAAATAATAATAAAATAATAATAATAATATTTTTAAAAATATATAAATAATACTTGTGCCTCCAAAATAGACAAACCTAGTACCTAATTCCTTCTAATATAAACAGATATGCTATTAACAATAAAAAAAAAAAAAAAAAAACATGTTTTTAAAATTTTTTATTAGATTCCGCCACCAAAGTGTGGCAGATTGAAAATTACGAATTTACTGTCTAAAAGCCCTGTCGTCGAATTTCCAAACTTCAATTGAATATACTTTTGGCGAATTGCCGCATTTGTACCATTGCAGAAATGTCGAATTTGACAAATGTCGAATTTCAAAAATGCGAATTTGGAAAGTCCGTTTTTTTGACGGAAAGTACTGAATTGCATTGTCGATTTTTTTTTTTGGCGAAAATGTCCAGTTTTTCGACATTTTCGGGAATTCGACTGCAATTGCATATACCCCTATGTCTATAAAATGCATTACTGATGTCATTACGCTTGACAATTTTTGACCCTGGTTCTACCTCTCCTTGAGAGTTGAGTTAGAAACATGTCAACATAGAATTAATAATATGAAGTTTACAAAATTAACTTTATCATATTTCGGGGTGGGTAATGCAACAAATTGTAACATTTTAAAAAGATAAAATGAATAATACAGATTAATAAACCGTATGATGAAGGATGTTCAAAGGCAGCAGAAGTTGCAGAAGCAGATTCTTGGAGGAGACATATGCTTAGAAATGGTTCTGAGCAGCTATTTCAAGCTCTATTGCTATTATAGGCAAGTTTCTACTTTTTTCTTGTTTTTACTTGAGATGGTTTCAAATTTGTGAGAGTTTGCTGAATTCTCGTTCTCCAATACTGATGTACAGAGTGTAAAATAATCTGAAAGCAATGCAGAGCTCTAGATAACAGTTTGCAGAGTCATTCTGTGAATCTTATTCAAAAGAGCTAACCGGAGAGTTTTACACTCTGCTTTCTGACTTCTTCAATGTTGTCACGCTTCAGTCAATGGTTGTCACGGTAACCGGGTGCATTAGATTGTAGTCCCCTTTATCAAATGCTTCTTCATAATGTGAATTGCTGCAGTTATAAGTACGGGCCCTTGAGATGCATTGAAAAGGCACCATTGATATTATTAGCTGCATCTATCAGCTGATATTTGTTGCATCTTTGGGCTTAACAAGATTTTTGTACCCACAATAACTTACAGAAATTAGTGCGTTTTTATTGAAAATTAGTTAATACTGTTAGTAGACAAATATTTCCTATGATTTTTGAAACTATGAAACTCTATGTCAACGGATTCAACAACAGGCAAATTTCCACACTTAAGAGGTTATTCAGAGTTGTAAGCAAACCAAAAAAGTTAGCAATTGGGCAAAACCATGTTGCACTACAGGTGTAGCAGATGTAACATACAAAGAGAGTTAGATCTGGGTGGGGTGTGTTCAAACTGAAATCAAAATTGCAGTGTAAAAATAAAGCAGCCAGCATTTACAATGCACAGAAACAATATAACCCACCCAAATCTAAATCTCTGTGCACATGTTACATCTGCCCCACCTGCAGTGCACATGGTTTTGCCAACTTGCTAACTTTTTTGGTTTGCTAACAACTCCCTAAGTAACCTATTTATAAAATAGTATTTGCAGGATTTTCGGGAGGTACCCACAAATATTATGTATCCCCAGATGTATGTACGGGAGTCTGCAGCAAATATCGCCAATATATCTGCCACGGTCAACCAGTCTTGATCACAAAAGCAGTCCCTATAACTTTTGTGTTTTTGCATTGGCTCCTCTTCTGACCAGAAGTATGGAACCACAAGTTCAGTCTTAACAGCAAACATGGATGGAACTGGAATGGAAACATGATCCCTGATATGATCTAGTCTAAATGATGCTCTGTCATCTGTAGATCGATAGTCAAGCACTTGAGTATAAACACTTGAAGCATAATAGGAAGCGCAACTAAACTTTAATCTTGTTCAAAAAGCATTACTAATACTGATGAAGATGAGCAGCCTTATTCCAGTCTCATCAATCCAGTTACAGATCTCAGAAGTATATTCCAAAACTGACCACTTGTCTTGACATAGGTGAGGTATTTGGTGTTTTCCACCATTGAACTGCAGAGCAAATCACCAAATGAGGACATAAAGGTGGTTAGGAAATTGGACATGTACAATAGCATTGGATTGTTTGTCTCCAAACTAGACATAGTCCAAGGCTTTATCTTTCAGTATGAACAGGATCAATCCCACCTTCAGAGAATATGTGACATAAACCCATGGTTTCATCTGGAGCCGCCAGTCGCATAAACACATCCCATCTGGAACACCAGTTTACATTGAGCAAAACATTCTTGAAATGATTCAATATTTCCTAGTCTTTTCTGGAAGAGCCACACAAGTTTCCTTGTGTAGGCCTATAGTACGTACTGCAGGAGGAGCTTTGGCAGCCAACGGTTATGTAGTGGTCATCCTATCTTGGATTTGGTAAACCTTAGTATGTAACTGGGTGAATTCTGCCTGCATTTCTTGTATTTGTAGTACAAACTGCATAATAACAGAGTCTATGGCAGTGGTTTCCAAACTTTTTTGAATCACGGCTCCCTAGAGTATCAGAATTTTTTTCACGGCACCCCTAGGCTAAAAATTTCTTATTGAGAAATTTAGAAAGAAATATTTATTTAGGTAAATTGTATTTATATGTCATCCTTAGGCTTAATTGTGTGTTGAGGGACAAGATTTGCTTCTGTTTGTCCCCATATTGTATGACTGACAGCCACCAGCACTAGTTTTTCCTATTATATTGACAATATATAATTTGAATTGGTCCTTGACCACCAATCCAAGGCACCCCTGCAAGTGTCCCGAGGCACCCCAGGGAGCCACGGCACACAGTTTGGGAACCACTGGTCTATGGATTAAGGCTCAGTAGATTTAGCATCAGCTCCAATGGAATTCATTTTTTAGTGTCCTGACTATCCTGTAGTGGATATTATTTAGGCTGCTATTGTGTAAATTCAGTGACATATCCTTGTTGCTGGCAGCCGAAGGTTATCCACAGCAACAGTCAGAAAGAAAGACAAAGCTTTAATACACATTTAGTCAGGAATCTGCTGCTGGTAGCCAAGGGATGATCCAGAGACAAGGTTTGGTACAAATCCAGGGAAACCAAAGATGGCATAGAAGTCAGACAAAACTAAGGATCAATATCCCGGAAGTCAAACAGAAGAAGTAGATTATTATTGTTTATTTATATGATGCCTCAATGTGTATGATGCGCTTACAAGCAAATTACCATAAAGCACCCAAATCAATATATTCAAAGAAACAGTACAGGGTAAAAGCAATCATTGAGATCTCTATACAGCTGAATGACAACTGCAGTCAGTGACCCAGTGCCCAGGGATAAGCACACAGACAGGATCCATGCTGTTGATTGAATGAAGGTGCTCCGGAAACATGGAAAATGTAGACTGAGAACAAGAGGGTGGAGGACCCTGCTTGTGAGAACTTGCAGTCAAAGTGAGTGGTAGTAAGCTGGTAGGTGTGCCGGGACGCGATAAGTAATTAGGACAGAAGACATGAGTTAGGAATGTGGGGAGGGCTGGTAGGCTTTGATAACCAGGTGTGTTTCATAGCAGGTTTGCAGGACTGTAAGCTGGTCTTATAATATGGGGGGAGGGGGAGGATTTCTAAATGAAGGAAGCAGAATGGAAATAGACTTTGATGCAGGATTGGGTGGAGGAGATAAGTGTGGAGGAAAGGCGACAGTGAGAGTGAGAGTGGAGAGGGTTAGAGGAAGTGTGGACTGAGATGAGTTCAGGTATGTAGAGGGGGAGGAGTGATTCTGTGCTTTGGACGGATGGAGTGCTTAAACTGGATCCTATAGGGGAAGGGGAGCAAGTGAAGGAGCTGAAAAGATAAGTCATTGCTGTGAGATAGGTAGATGAGATGAGCAACCGCAGTGAGGATAGATTTAAGAGGGGAGAGGTGGGATAGAGGTAGACCAAAGACTAAGAGGTTATAATAGCCAAGGCAGGCAATGACAGGGGCAGGAATAAGAGTTTTGTTAGCATTCAATGTGAGGAAGCATCTGCTCTGGGAGATAAAGAAGTGAAATTGGCATGACTGGGAGATAGCATGAATTTGACTGGTGAATGTTAGGGATTATTCAAGGAGAACACATAGGCAGTGGACTTGAGAGAGTGAAGAAGTTTTGTTTGCATTCAGGGTGAGGAAGCTTCTTATCTGGGAGACATTGAAGTGAAATTTGCATGACTGGGAGATAGCATGAATTTGACTGGTGAATGTAAGGGATTATTCAAGGAGGACACAGAGAGTAAAGAAAGGATAGTATTAGCAACAGAAAGAGAGAGGTGGGGAGGAGAAGGGATCCTCAATGGTGAAAGATAATAAGTACAATATTAGATATGATAAATTTAAGAAAGCGCAGAGACATCCAGGAAGAGATGGAAGAACGATAGTTGGAGATGCAAGTAAAGGTGGATTAGGTTTGTGTATCATCAGCATATAGATGGTAGTGGAAACTGAAGGAGCTGAACAAAGGAGGTGGTGTAAAGAGAGAAGTTGGCTAAGGACAGAACCTTGTGAAAAATCAAAAGTAAACGGAAGAGAAGGGGAGGTAGAGTTGGAAGTGTATACAGAGAAGGTATGGTTAGAAAGAAGGGACAGCCAAGAGCAAGCAAAGTCATGGAGACCTAGAGAATTAAGGGATTGTGGAATTAAAAGGAGCTCAACTATGTTGAAGGAATCTGCCAAGTCAAGGAGGATGATAATGTAAAATGTATCTTTACATTGAGGGGTCTATTTACTAAGCCTTGTATAGAGATAAAGTGGATGGAGATAAAGTACCAGCCAATCAGCTCCTATCTGCCATGTCACAGGCTGTGTTTTAAAAATGACAGGAGCTGATTGGCTGGTATTTTATCTATGTGCACTTTATCTCCATCCAAGACTTAGTAAATTAGTAAACAGGAACAGGTAGACTAGAGTCCAAGGCCCTGGTTCTGTTGTGTTTCAGCCTTATATACCCATAAGTAGCAGAGTATTGGTTGTATCCAGGGAGTGGCTTGAGAGCAGGTGAATACATGACATTTAAGTTATTCTAATTAAGACAATGAACAAGCAGCTCTGCTCCAAAATCCAGAGGACCTTGTGTCAAGTTCCAATTAGTCCATTAGCAGTTTTCTTAGAAGAATGTGATGACAGCATTTTACACTGTGTGTGACAGCTTCAGGTTAAGCTGATTTTCCTTACAATAAGGGGAATGTGTACAGAAATACAAATAATAATATTAGAGATGAGCTGGTTCGGTTCTCAGAGAACTGAACCCCCCCGGACTTCACACCACAAGCCCGGGTCCGTGTTAGGCTCGGGTTTTCCCACCTGACTCGGAAACCAGAACGAGGCAAAACGTCACCATCCCGCTGTCGGATTCTCGCGGGATTTGGACTCCATATAAGGATCCGCGCGTCGCGGCCATTTTCACTCCAGTCTCGGAGAGTGTAGTGAGAGGACGTGTCTCCGTCCTCAGTGTCTGTGTGGGCGGGAAAGTGGGGTGGCGATTCTAGTGCTGTCTTGTGCTGCTCAGTTCAGTGTAGTCAGTGTCTTATGCTGCATCAGTCCAGCCAGTCACAGTGTTGGTGTCCTCTGTTGCTATATATCTCCAGTGCTGCTGGCTGCTGTATAAGTCCCTTGCAGTTTTGCTGTGTTGTCTTGCATCAGACCAGTGGTAGTGTCTCTCTTGTGCAGCATCAGTCCAGTGACCAGTCACAGTGGTGGTGTCCTCTGCTGTCATATATCCAGTGTTACTGGCGTATAATACCAAGGATATTGTCGTATAATTCCCGTGATACTGGCGTATAATTACAGTGATATTGCCGTATAATTCACGGGATACTGGCGTATAATTCCTGTGATATTGCCGTATAATTACAGTGAGATTGTCATATAATTCCCGTGATACTGGCGTATAATTACAGTGATATTACCGTATAATTCTCGGGATACTGGCATATAATTCCTGTGATATTTCCGTATAATTACAGTGATACTGGCGTATTATTACAGTGATATTGCCGTATATTTCTCTGGATACTGGCGTATACAGTAATTCCTGTGATATTGCCGTATAATTACAGTGATATTGCCATATAATTCACGTGATACTGGCGTATAATTACAGTGATATTGCCGTATAATTTTCGGGATACTGGCGTATAATTCCTGTGATATTGCCGTATAATTACAGTGATATTGCCATGTAATTCCCGTGATACTGGCGTATAATTCCAGTGATATTGCTGTATAATTACAGTGATATTACTGTATAATTCCTGTGATATTGCCGTATAATTCCCGTGATACTGTCATATAATTCCTGTGATATTGCTGTATAATTCCCGTGATACTGGCGTATAATTACAGTGATATTGCCATATAATTCTCGGGATACTGGCGTGTAATTTCTGTGATATTGCCGTATAATTACAGTGATATTGCCATATAATTCCTGTGATATTGCCGTATAATTCCCGTGATACTGGCGTATAATTACAGTGATATTGCTGCATAATTCTCGTGATACTGGCGTATAATTCCTGTGATATTGCCGTATAATTCCAGTGATATTGTTGTATAATTCCAGTGATACTGGCGTATAATTCCAGTGATACTGGCGTATAATTCCCGTGATACTGTCGTATAATTCCAGTGATATTGCCGTATAATTTCAGTGATATTGCTGTATAATTCCTGTGATACTGCCGTATAATTCCAGTGATATTGCCATATAATTCCCGTGATACTGACGTATAATTCCAGTGATATTGCTGTATAATTCCAGTGATATTGCTGTATAATTCCAGTGATACTGGCGTATTATTCCAGTGATACTGGCGTATTATTCCCATGAAACTCGCGTATAATTCCAGTGATATTGCCATATAATTCCAGGGATATTGCTGTATAATTCATGTGATACTGGCGTATAATTCCAGTGATACTGGCATATAATTCCAGTGATATTGCCGTATAATTCCAGTGGTACTGGAGTATAAATCCAGTCCAGTGGTATTGCCGTATAACTCCAGTGGTACTAGCGTATAAAACCAGTGATCCTGACGTATAATTCCATATAAATCCACATAATTCCGTATAAATCCAGTCCAGTGGTACTTGGCATATAAATAAATGCAGCAGTGGTGCTGTATATTATTTACTCCAAATAAAGGAGTTATTATTATTTAATCCAAATCATTTTCACAGGGTTTGCCCTGTGTGGTGTAGAGGTACGCTCTCCCGTACCGCATATTGGGGGTAATTCCGAGTTGATCGCAGCAGCAAATAAGTTAGAAGTTGGGCAAAACCATGGGGGTCATTCCGAGTTGTTCGCTCGCTAGCAGATTTTAGCAGCATTGCACACGCTAGGCCGCCGCCCTCTGGGAGTGTATTTTAGCTTAGCAGAATTGCGAACGAAAGATTAGCAGAATTCCGAATAGAAAATTCTTAGCAGTTTCTGAGTAGCTCGAGACTTACTCCTACACTGCGATCAGCTCAGCCCGTTTTGTTCCTGGTTTGACGTCACAAACACGCCCTGCGTTCGGCCAGCCACTCCCCCGTTTCTCCAGACATACCCACGTTTTATCCTGGCACGCCTGCGTTTTTTCGCACACTCCCAGAAAACGGCCAGTTTCCGCCCAGAAACACCCACTTCCTGTCAATCACACTCCGATCACTTCAACGATAAAAATTCTTCGTTCGGACGTGAGTAAATCTACTAAGTTTTGTGCAAAAAAACTTAGCACATGCGCACTGCGTACCATGCGCATGCGCATTTTCGCCTTAATCGCTCCGTTGCGAAAAACAACTCGGAATGACCCCCTATGTGCACTGCAGGGAGGCAGATTTAACATGTGCAGAGAGAGTTAGATTTGGGTGGGGTGTGTTAAACCTGCAATCTAAATTGCAGTGTAAAAATAAAGCAGCCAGTATTTACCCTACACAGAAACAAAATAACCCACCCAAATCTAACTCTCCCTTCACATGTTATATCTGCCTCCCCTGCAGTGCACAAGGTTTTGCTCAACTGCTAACAAAATTCCTGCTGCGATAAACTCAGAATTACCCCCATTGTTATATAACTCCAGAAAAATAATGGAGAACAAAAATTTGGAGTATAAAATAGGAGAATATATTGTATCTGCACACACACAATTTATATAATAAAAGTATGATGAGACCGAGACATTTGTTTCAGAAAACCGCCTATTATGTTATTTGGTAAATACCATCAAAAGTCGGGGGTGCTACCAATTACAGCAATGGCATATACACAAAGGAAGAAGAAAGGCTGTATTGTCGGTGCACAGAGAGCTAAAACTATTTTTTTATTTATTTATATAAAATTTAACTTTTAATTGGACTTGTAATAAAAAGGTGTGAAATAAAATCACACACAGATCCGCACCGAAACATAGAGGTTAAAATGACATAAACATGACATACAAGACATTAAAGTGAAATGAAAATTAAATGTAATTAAAGATTTAAATGTGTGTCCAAGTGTTGTTAATGTCCAAATAATGGCCCTCATTCCGAGTTGATTGCTCGCTGCCGTTTTTCGCAGTGCAGCGATCAGGCTAAAAATAGGCACTTCTGCGCATGCGTATGGTACGCAGCGCGCACGCGCAAAGTACTTTCACACAAAACTATGCAGTTTTACACAAGCTCGAGCGACGCTTTTCAGTCGCTCGAGTGTTTGTAGTATGATTGACAGGAAGTGGGCGTTTCTGGGCGGCAACTCAGCGTTTTCAGGTAGTGTGCTGAAAAACGCAGGCGTGCCTGATAAAAACGCAGGAGTGGCTGGGGAAATGGGGGAGTGGCTGGCCAAACGCAGGGCATGTTTGTGACGTCAAACCAGGAACTAAACTGTCTGCACTGATTGCAAGGTAGGCGTAGGTCTGGAGCTACTCAGAACCGGCATGAAATGTTTTCAAAGCAGTTCTGCTATTCTTTCGTTCGCACTTCTGCTAAGCTAAGATACACTCCCAGAGGGTGGCGGACTAGCATTTGCACTGCTGCTAAAAGCAGCTAACGTGCGATCAACTCGGAATGAGGGCCAATGTGTAGTAATTGTCTATGGGCGAAGTCTGTCAGTCCTTGGAAAGAGGATATCTCTATACTGTATATTTAATGAGATTCAAGGTTATGACTGAACTTTTAATGACATGGAAAAAATTATTTTCCCACAGTGCACTAGGTCTGGATCCGAGAAATTGGTTCAAATCAGGGGTATACAGTATATCGCCCTTGATTTTCCTATCATCTCAAGAAGAGGGTTGGTCACACTTCAAAATGTGATGTTCCTAAAAAATTCCCTAGAAGGAAAGCACCTTCATAATATGGGTTGCTGACACTGACCAGAGTGACCAAAAATAGTATTAATCTCTAGTGTGATTCAGGAAAATGGATCAATAATATTTCCAATAGCCTATTGGTGTATAGTTACAGAATCCCTAGACCAATTCCATGTGCATTATATTTAGGGCATCCATGTTATATATGGGCTTCACCAATTTGTAACAAAAAAAAAAAATATATATATATATATATAAAATAGTTTTTGTTTGTTGTGGAGTAGACAATTTGACAAATCAACATTGGTAATTATGACCCTAAGTTGTAATCTAATTCTGTATATGCTTTCTAGCTTTAGGCAGTGATACTAAGACAATTATTGCAGTGCAGAATGTGTCAAATGGATACAGAAATTATTTTCCCACAATGCACTAGGTCTGGATCCCAAAAGTTGATTTTGAATCAGGAGTATATATCACCCTTGATTTTCTTGTCATATCAAGAAACAGATTGGTCACATGTCAAATTTTGGTGTTCCTAAAATATTCCCTGGAAGGAAAGCACCTTCACTAGTATGGGTTACTGACACCGACCAGAGTGACCAAATGCTGTTGATCTCTAGTGTGATTCAGGAGGATAGATCAATAATATTACCAATAGCCTATAGGTATAAAGTTATAGGAATCCTAGACCAATTCCATGTGCATTATATTTGGGGCATCCATGTTATACATGGATTTCACCAATTGGTTGTGGAAGAAATAGGTGGAAAAAGCAGCATTGGTAATTATAACCATGAGTTGTAATCTAATTCTGTATAAATCTTCTAGCTTTAGGCAGTGATATTGAGACAATTATTGCAATGCAGAATGTATCAGATAGATACAGAATATATTGATTTCATTTAAGGGTAAGGGTAAGGATGTTAACCACCTAGGAACATCCTCCCTTATACGTCACCTGCAGCGCATTCATCAGAAGTCAGTGTCAAGTTGTGAAACTTTGGGTAAGAGCGTAAGCAGTCCACTGACACCTAAATCCCTTCTTCCTCTTGTCCCCAAGCTCCTGCAATCCATACCACCAACTCCCTCAACGTCAACTTCCTCCTCAGTCAGGAACGTCAGTAGTCCTGCAGGCCATGTCACTGGCAAGATTGAGGAGTCCTCTCCAAACCGGGATTCCTCCGGAGTATCCTTGAGTGGTATGCCTGCTGTTGCTGCCGCAGCTGTTGTTGCTGCTGGGAGTGGATCGTCATCCCAGAGGGGAAGTCGGAAGACCACTTGTACTACTTCCAGTAAGCAATTGACTGTCCAACAGTCCTTTGTGAGGAAGATGAAATATGATAGCAGTCATACTTTTGCAAAGCGGATAACTCAGGCCTTGACAGCTATGTTGGTGTTAGACGTGCATCCGGTATCTGCCATTAGTTCAGTGGGACTTAGAGAATTGTTTGAGGTACTGTGTATCAAATCCCATCTCGGTTCCACTTCTCTAGGCAGGCGATACCGAGAATGTACAGAGACATCAGAAAAAGTGTCCTCAGTGTCCTACAAAATGCAGTTGTACCCATTGTCCACTTAACCACAGACATGTGGACAAGTAGAAAAGGGCAGACTAAGGACTATATGACTGTGACAGCCCATTGATTAGATGTATGGTCTCCCGCAGCAACAACAGCAGCGGCACCAGTAGCAGCATCTCGCAAATTCCAACTCGTTCCTAGGCAGGCTACGCCAGTGTCATAACTAGGCATTTTAGCGCTGTGTGCAAGAAACGACATTGGCGCCCCCCACGTAAGATAGGGGCAGTGCGCGCCGCAGGCGCGCAAAAAATATATAGGGGCGTGGCTTCATGGGGAAGGGGCGTGGCCACAAAATAATAGCAATTCATACTACGGTGCACAGTAGTCTACATTATTCAAATTACGCTGCACAGTAGCGCCACTACACCAGGTAGAGCCCCTTTTATACATTAATATATATATTTTCACGCCACTTCAGGATTTAAGAGCAGACTTTACTTTCTCAATATTTTGGAGTCAACTGTGCCCCGTAATCAAGATACATTTACAAAGGTATTTTGGTTTCTATATTTAGCCTAACAATGGGGCATGGTTGACCCTGTAATGTTGAGAAAGTACAGTCTGCATTTAAAAATCCTTACATTCCATGCAGTGATTCACCTGTACTATATATACATCTGTGCATATACTGTACAGAAGCATACATACAGCATACTTTCAAACATACACACAGCATACATATATACACATGGCATATACATACCATAGCAGACCCACACATCCACATATCACCCTCCCCTCCCCTCCACTGAGTCTCCTGGATATATGAGGCACCTGGCTGCTGCAGAGTCCGTGGGAGCCCTGGAGACAGACAGTCACTGCTTTTCACCTTCACCGATTCCCTCCATGTGTCATCTGGCTCCCTCAGTGCGGGAACTGCTTAAGAGGAGCTCAGCTGCGCGCTGCTCCGGCAGCTCCCTTTACAGACAGCCAGCGGTCAGCCACTCCCTGTCACTAACACGAACTCAGCGGCAATGGCAGGCAGAGGACCTGGGAGCTGGCGCCTGTGACAGTGCTCTCGAGTCAGTGTCATAGGCGGCGGCAGCGGGAGACAGGCGGCACTTGCGGTACTCTGAGTGACTGCCTGAGACAGCAGCCGGGCAGGAGGAATGCAGCGCTCCCGAGTACTTTGCAGAGGCGGCGCGGGAATCAGGCTATAGCGCTGGTGGGACACACAGTGAGTATGGCCGTGCGGGGGGTGTGCTGCCGATGGTGCGCCTCCGGTGCATTTGCGCTGTGGGCAAGGCACCATTGGCACACACGTAGTTACGGCCCTGGGCTACGCTATGTATCACCTCTTTCCGTAAGAGGCACACCACTGACAACCTCTTACGAAAACTGAGGGACATCATTGCACAATGGTTTACCCCAATTAGACTCTCCTGGGGATTTGTGATATCGGACAACGCCACCAATATTGTGCGTGCATTACATCTGGGCAAATTCCAGCACGTCCCATGTTTTGCACATACAATTACTTTGGTGGTGCAAATTGTTTTTTTAATGACAGGGGTGTGCAGGATGTCGGTGGCCTAAAAAATTGCGGGCCACTTTCGGCATTCAGCCATCCCGTGCCGAAGACTGGAGCGCCATCAAACACGCCTGAACCTGCCCTGCCATCACCTGAAGCAAGAGGTGGTAACGAGGTGGAATTCAACACATCCACCTACGATATAGGCAAAAGAGGGGGAATACACCTTACTCAAGTGCAGTGGAGAATGATTTCCATCTTGTGCAAGGTTCTCCAACCCTTCGAACTAGCCACATGTGAAGTCAGTTCAGACACTGCCAGCTTGAGTCAGGTCATTCCCCTCACCAGGCTTTTGCAGAAGCAACTGGAGAAATTGAAGGAGGAGCTAAGACGGAGCAATTCCGCTAAGTATGTGGGACTTGTGGATGGAGCCCTTCATTCGCTTTGCCAGGAATCAAGGGTGGTCAATCTGTTGAAATCAGAGCACTACATATTGGCCACCGTGCTCAATCCTAGGTTTAAAGACTATGTTGTTTCTCTCTTTCCGGCAAAGACAAGTCTGCAGAGGTTATATTATTATTATCCAAATAATTTTTACAGGGTTTGCCCTGTTTGGCGTAGGGGTACACTCGCCTGTGGTGCATATTATTATAATACAGGTTGAGTATCCCATATCCAAATATTCCGAAATACGGAATATTCCGAAATACGGACTTTTTTGAGTGAGAGTGAGATAGTGAAACCTTTGTTTTCTGATGGCTCAATGTACACAAACTTTGTTTAATACACAAAGTTATTAAAAATATTGTATTAAATGACCTTCAGGCTGTGTCTATAAGGTGTATATGAAACATAAATGAATTGTGTTAATGTACACACACTTTGTTTAATGCACAAAGTTATAAAAAATATTGGCTAAAATTACCTCCAGGCTGTGTGTATAAGGTGTATATGAAACATAAATGCATAAACCTCCTAATGATATTGTGTGCACCTCCATTCTAAGAGTAAAACATTCTATACCCTTAATACCATGAAATAATGACACGGAGACTTGAATTTGGCAGAAAATTGTTAGCTATTTATTGTACCCTAACCATTAGAAAAAACCTGTAAAGTAAAAATTAAGTTAACATGCCTATTCAACCGACATATGGTGGCAGAAAAAAGAACGGCTATAACCCACTGAAGATAACCTCAGAACATTAAAAACCCAAACAATCCTAATCTACCACAAACCATACATAGATAATAGGTGCCCGACCCAGACCTCCACGCTGACTGCCCACCCTGATGGGTGATGACGCTGCCCCCTGATGGGTGATCTAGCGGCCTTAAAAGTCAATGGAGGTGAGTGCACCTAAACCACACCAATACTGTAAAAACTGTGACTAACAAGTCAAAATATAACCTGCCGTTCTTTTCCGCCAACAGCGAAAGACTCTTCCACAGAGTCTTCGCACCGCCACCATACCCTCAACCTAACTCCTGCAACACCTGAAACAGATCCTCCAGGAAAAGCATCATCCCTTCCTTGGACAGATGCACACCATCAGGCCGAAAAAGGTGACTTCCCCGGAACCGAATCCTAGGGTGGCGAACCACTTTCCCTCCATGAGCTAATACCCACTTCGCCACCGCAGCGTTCACCTTTTGCCTGGCATCATCAATAGGGTGACCGTCCGCCACTCCCTGCCAACGCAACCTTGGCACCAACATGGAGAACACCAAAACACAGTTGGGCCACGCTGCGGCCACACTGGCCAGATCTTCCATCATGGCCCATCTCAGCTCTAAAGATGTCCTCTTCCCCAGATCGTTGCCACCCAAGTGGACAACCAGCACTCTATGGACTCCATGCTCCTTGACCTGACTGACCAATCTACTCTTCAGATCTCGCCACATCATCCCACGCCAACCAAGCCAACGAACGCCATGAGCCCAAGGGAAAAACTGCGCCCCATCCGAGGCCAAAAACCTGGCTGCCCAGTAAACATAAGAGTGGCCAACTACCCATATTGCCAAATCATCTTCTACCCAACCTGAAGTGAAGGAAAGGAATAAAAATTGGTTATTAAATATCCTAACATGAGCTTATTGCATGCATTAACCTGAAGGATCTGCCAAAAGAAAAAAGTTTTCATTTCTTATTGAGTCACGGCCTAGCCGCTCTAAACAAGCTTCAAGCCAATCAAAGCATAACATAAAAACACAACGGGAAAGATAAAATAAAATAAAACCAAATAAAAAGGGGTGAGGTGTGTGTGTGTGTGTGTGTGTGTGTGTGTGGGGAGGGGGGGGGTTATATGGAGAAAACATGTAAGAACTCAGCTGGAGGTGAAAGCATAAAAAACCTGCTGAGGGACTTTGTATTGGAACTAATCAGCAGAATTGTGTAAATTGAAATTCAGTCCGTCAGGTCAGGCAAAAAATTGCAAAAGAACTCCAGACCCCCGCTGCCAGCAGCGGCGAGTAGCTAATCCCTGAGTAGGTTGAACAGGGGAGACAAACAGACACAAACTGCACAATGACGTACTTAACCGTCCAACATTAACTTATTAACGTTTATTAAAACTGAAAAACTCATGAAACCGGGTGAATATAACGTTTGTAACTGGAAGACTTCCAGCGCCCCACCGCCTGAATCTCCGCAACTGAAAAACCCGCCGACGCAGCCGACGTCGCAGCCCCGATTCGGAAAGAATGCGTACCGAAAGCAGTGGGTGAAAGGCCCAAGCCGGTCAGACAGTGACTAAGCATCCAACGAAATTGATATTTCGTCAATGGTAAACCGTCATAGTGCAGCAGCCATGACCCCCTCACATCGGGCCGAACTGCTGCATATTTCAATGCCAATCTCACCGGGCAAATGCTCTCCTACAGAGACGGTACCAAAGTGACCCATCTTCCTCTACCTACTTGGTCCGTCTTAGAGCGACGCAGTCTGCAGAGCAAAGACCTCTCACCCACCACCACGTAATCTTGAAGCATGCGCGAATCTGCCCATTTAGATTGCGCTACCAGCTCCGAAACCCGAAAGTCTTCGTGATAAGCCATGGAGAACGCCAACTGGAACAACAGCGACTCAAAAAGTGATGATGCGACACCGACTACAGCACCGATGACAGCTGGTAGCAAGGCCGCATCGATGGGGCGCCGCCTATCTGGCGGCGCTGGCGCCACACGCACCCACCCTTTCATCGCTCTTTGTCACGTCAGGAAGACCCTTGATTTTATAAAACAATTAAATCCCTGCTAAGTACCGGGCACCACCGCTCTGGACCTACCCGTGACAAAAAGCTGCCAAATAAAAGAAAGCATCATCGGATGCCCACTCTAACCTTCTTGACCCCATCCTCGGACAAACTCTTCCCACTCGCTCCAAGCTTGACCGTAAGCCTTGAGCGTGTTCGGAGCCACTGATCGCATCGCTAGGCCCTCCAGTCCGGTCCGATCACCTGCCAGACATAACCGGGATATTGAAACCCACGCTCATCGGCCTCAGGTGCCAACAGCCAAAATCTTTCCCACTGCCCGCGGGACAACGCGTCTGCAATTCTGTTCTTAATTCCTGGAACATGCTGCGCGCGGAACCATACATTCCTACGCAAGCATGTCAGCAACAATTGCACAAGCACCCTCAAAACCACCAGCGACTTCGCCCTCTGATTATTGATCGCATGCACCACGCCCAGATTGTCGCATCTGAACAAAATGCTGCGATCAGCCAGACGTTCGCCCCAAACCTCCAGGGCTACCATAATGGGGAAAAGCTCTAGCAGCAAACGGTCCTTAGTGAAACCTTCGCAACACCATTCCTCCGGCCAAGGGGCCACACACCAAGAGCCCTCTAGGTAGCAACCGATCCCAGAGGAACCCGCCGCGTCGGTAAACAGCTGTAATCCAGCATTGCCAACCGTTGGGGCCAACCAGATACGCACCCCATTGAAGTCCTCCAGGAACTAGGCCCAAAAGGCCAAATCCCTCTAAATCTCGGAGGACAAGCGAATGAAATGATGCGGTCTGGCACACCCCGCCGTCGACCTCTCCAGCTTTCGGCTAAAAACCCTGCCCATCGGGATGACCCGACAAGCAAAGTTCAAGAGGCCCAGCAAAGACTACGCCTGCCGCAGCGTAACTTTGCACGACGCCACGAACTGCCCGATCACCTCGCAAAGCTTTGCAACCTTGGCCTGAGGAAGGTGACATGAGACTGCCACCGTATCGATTTCAATCCCCAAGAACGACAAACAGGGGACTGGCCCCTCCGTTTTATCCTCGGCCACAGGAACGCCAAAGTAATAAAACAGGGCTCGGATGCTGAACAACAAATCGCTGCAGCGCGGTGAATTCGCCGGGCCCACACACAGGAAATCATCAAGGTAATGTGCTACCCCATGACCTCCCGTAGAAGACTCCACGCACCAGTGTAAAAATGTGCTAAACTTTTAAAAGAATGAGCAGGAAACGGAACACCCCATCGGCAAACATTTGTCAATGAAATATTCCGTTCCGATCCGAAAACCCATAAAACGGAATGAGTCCGAATGCAAAGGGAGCAACCTAAATGCGGATTCTACATCAATCTTAGCCATCAGTGCTCCTGGGCCGTAAGTCCGAACAATCCCCAGTGCCTTGTCAAACGACTGGTACACCACCGAACATTGTTCTGGCGGTATTGCATCGTTGACTGATGACCCTGACGGGTAAGAGAGATGCTGAATGAGCCTAAAAGCACCCGGAGTCTTCTTGGGGACTACCCCCACTGGAGAAATTACCAACTCATCCAATGGGGGCAGGGGAAATGGGCCCTCCATCCTACCCAGTCGCATTTCTTTCCCAACTTTTTTGCGCAAAACTGACGGGAAGGTGCGAGCGGTTTGAAGATCCTTGAGGGCCTTGACTTTCACCTCGCCCGCAACCGGCAGGCAGAAACCAAACTTGAAACCTTGAAACAAAAAACTAGAGTCCCGCCTATTGGAGTACCATCCCAGCCACTTGGACATGGCATCCAACTTAATCGGCGTTGGAGCCCTGTTGAGCGGTCCCGCTCCCGGGGAGTTTACCATAGCCTTGCTAACCCCCTCCCCCATGGGCCCTGCCGATTCCCCTTAAAACAGTTGGAGGCCGGGTGTAAGCCGCCGCATTGCAGGCAGGAGTGTCGAAAACAACACTGCCTGCCGAAGGAACAGGTCGCATCATTATATGCGAAGCATTTCCCTCTCGCGGGTGCCTGTCCGCCCCCGCGATTAGCCGATCTTCGTTTCCTGCCCGGCCCCCCCGCCGCGCTAAACCCCAGGGCGGATGACCCAGCGCGCTGCCCATCCGCCCCCGGATTCCGGGACTCCTTCGCAGCTTGAGAGGTCCGGGTGACCTGGAGCCAGACCTCCACGTCTTTGCATCTAAAATCAATTATCTGCAAGCAGTCCTGCTTTTCCCGAAACTTCTCGTCATACATTCGCCATTCTACTCCTGTTCACGCTCGTTGCATGTCGTGTATCAGGTGCAAGTACCAGATGATGTTCATATGTTCATCCGGCCTATCCTCCAGATAACACGCCGCAAAGACGCAGAAACCAGCCAGCCAGTTGTCAAACGAACGGAAAGCCTCAGCTCCTATGCCCTTCTTAGCCTTCGCTGCCTTATACTCCTTCGCATCCTTAGTCAGCACGAACATATCCACGAAATCGCCTCTACTGATTTTTTTGTTTTTTTTCTGGCAGCTATTCCGCAAACCCCTCAATACTGCTGTATAGTTGCAGTGAACCACTCCGGGCAAATTACGGCGCTTCTTGGCCCTGCGAGCGCTGCCGCTTGCGCCTCTTCCGCTTCTCCCGCTGCCCTGCCGCCTTTTTTGCGTACCTCGCCGCCCGCTTCTTTGCTATAGTCATGCTACTAACCTCGGACGCTTGCGACGATAGGGATGAAGGAGAGGAGGAACTGACAGAACTAGAGCGCGCGGAGGAGCCCGATGCCGAGTCCTCCATTTCACCTGACGTTGCCGACCACTCGGATGCTCCCGCTGTGGAAAAACTTCGAAGTCCTCGTCTGCGCTCACGTGTACTGCGGCCTCACCACGAACACCTGAAAAAGACGACAAAGCACGTGACCCGGAAACCACTCCCGGAGCATGCCTACTATTCCGGGGTACCTCCGCCCGCGCTCTGTTCCTACCTGTTGGTTGCCTAACTGCGCTGCGGCCACCTCCAGGTCATGACAAGCGTGCGCTATCTGCCCGACTGCCGACCCCGTCGGCGTGAAGGACGCCCCAGCTACTGTGCGCGTGCCTGAATGCCTCGCTGTCCCCGGAGAAGCGGCTGCGATCAATGGGCCCAATGCCGCTACCAACGATAACAGCGCTGAGGCTAACTCCTCGGAGGCCTCCTGACTGCCCCCAAACTCGTGGCCACGACCGGGGGAGGCCCCCCGTGGAAGCCACCCTCCGCCTACTGGCCTGCCGTCTGGTGGGCGTCGAGAAGGGCCCCACCGGTATATAGTCTGCCTGCACCCCTGTTGACCCGCTGGCCCCCCTTGCGTGTTCCTGCCTGCTCCTCTGCCCCTCGCCTCCCCCATATGCCCTGCGCCCACGCTCACCCAATAAGCTGCCACTGCAGCTGCCTCTGGCACGCGTGCCCTCCTCCTGCAGCCCGGAGCTCCCTCCGGCTGCAGTGAAGGCAATCGTATGGGGCCCAGTGAGGTTATCATTATATGCCCCCCCTTGCCCCCCCAGCCGGACTCCGGCTGTAAGGGAGACTGCGGGGGAGACTCAGAGCCTTGTGGCGCCGCTGCGCGTATACATGCGCGGTCGGCACCACTAGCTGAGCGAACAGCCGCGCACGTCCCTTGCAGCTGCCGCCCGAGCCCAGGCGACAGCCCTTTCCCGCCCAGCCGCCGCACTCCGCCCGCCTTGCCGCCCTCGGCCGGCATCTGCCTGCGCCCTTGAAACGGAGGGCGGGAGCTTTGGTATGTTGCCTGCTCATGCGCGCGTCCTCGGGTCCGCAACTCCGGCACCTCAGGAGGTGGAGGTGCAGGCCGAGGCCCGGCCACCTCACCACCCCTCTCTTGTGCCCCGCGTCTCGCCCGCCGTCCGCGGCCGGAGATTACCTCCGGACCAAACTCCTGGGGCAGGGTAGACCGAGTTCGCCTGGCAACCGCTGCGTGGGTACAGTGCCGTCACCAGGGAATGGGGAACCATGAACTAGGGACATAGGCCCAGCCGAGGCTCCCTCTCCCCCGCCCTCAGAGCGGTAACGAGATGGAGCCCCGGCCGAACGGTGGGGGCAAGAGGCGGCTATGCAAGCAGCACCTGCCCTCAGGGCATACTTACCAACTTTTTTGCTGCTCTCTCCGGGAGAGAGCAGCCAGGTCGGTTCGGCAGGGGGGCGGGCTGCGATGTGTGTGCAGAGGGGGGTGGGCCGGATGCGGGCTGGGGGCATGGTGGAGGCGGGCCGGGGGCGTGACTATGGGGATCGTGTCGTGTAAGCCCCGCCCCCGCTGTGTAATGCCGCTATTATGGCATTATACAGCAGGAGGCGTGGCTACGATGAGACTCGATTCAACAAGAATCGCGTCATCGCCTGCCCGGACCGCCCACTTTACTCGCTAAGTGGGCGGCCGGGCTTGGGGGGACCCCTGTAATCGGGAGACTTGCCTGCTCTTCCGGGGGGCCGGGAGGGTCACCCGATTTTCGGGAGCCTCCCGGCCATTCTGGGAGGGTAGGCAAGTCTGCCTCAGGGGATGCACTGGAAGGCGAGGGGGAGCAGGAGGGCAAATAACACCGGGCACAAGCTATACCTATACTGTTGTAAACTATAATAAACTTCTCACACAGAAAATTTACCTCATATATAACCTAATGAAATGCTCTAAAACTGAGAAACACTCACCAGCCAGCAGGCAAACTAGCAGAGAGAGACCCCTAGATGACCTATACCACCCTATATATGCTGATCCCTCCCCTATCTACCATTGGCTGTACTTTTCATAACCCCTTATGTCCACACCCATCACAGGAGGTTTAACTCTCTTCATTCCTATGCCTGTCATTTCGTTCTCCTTCTGTGCTTAGATTTAGGTCCCATCGCCATGATATCTCATTATGGTATGCAATTATTCCAAAATACGGAAAAATCCGCATTTTGGATAAGGGATACTCAACCTGTAGCTTCAAATAAAAGGGTTATTATTATCCAAATTAGCTTTACAGGCTTTGCCGTGTGTGTGTTTGGTTTAGGGGTACGCAAAGTTCCCTAATTGATTATTAAACCTCTCATTTTTAGGTTTTGTGAGTCAATTGTATGTTATAGCAGGGTCTTGTCTACATATATAATGTGTATTAGTAAGTAAGTATCCTTACCTATTACACAAAGGTCAATTCACTTAAACTTTTACTAGTTTCATTTACAACACTGAGTAAAATATTTTACTTTCACTCATAGAACCACATCAGGCTGTTCAGATTTCTGTATCTGACATTCCAGATACAGTAAGTCCATTTAGTTTACCCTAGAGGTGGGAGCTCTGAGGCTTGTGGTGGTAACTCTCTGTACAACAGAATGACTTCTATTAACAACAAGAAACCTAAAGTGTAATACTCTCCTCCCAATACTTATGCAACATTACTCAGACCAAGATGTCTCTTTTATTACCATTTACAGATAATAAATCAACACTCAACAAACAGTCATGTTTTAGAGATCATAGTCCGCAAGGTGATTACATTCCTACAATCTTATAGAGCTGGACTTGCGTATAATCTACGGGGCTTATTATAACATTTGGAGGGCCTATACCTTTGGTCACTGTTTCCATAGACCATGATAACCTGAAGACCTATGCAGGTACATGTTTTATGTATTATTTATTTAGCCTTGTAATCTATGTTTATGATATGACTTAAGTTGTGTAAAGCTTTCTGTGACTACGTTGAAAGTAATGAAGTTACGGATCTCTTTAAGTAAATGATAAAGTAATATAATACTGATATATGCTTACAGAGAGACTTATGTTATATAAATATAATGCAAATTCATGTATTGCAAAGTCTTATGTTCCACTCACCTGTTATGTCTTACTCTGACTTTTTACAGTTACAATGGCACTGCACCAAGTATGTTTCACAGTGCATGGTCTATACTTTAAATGGGTTGGGTATATCATGCCAGTGGTCAGAATACCAACCGCGGCATTCCGATAATTAGAATCCCAACAGGGTATACTCACCTTCCCCACCTGTCCCCCTAACCTTCCCTTTGTGTAGCCTAAACCTAACCCCCCCTCCCGCCTAAACCTAACCTTCCCTCCCCGCAGCCTGACCCTAACCCTCCCTAGGGGGTGCCGAAACCTCACCCTCCAACCCCGCTGCCTGACCATAACCCTCTCTAGGGGGGGCCTAAACCTAACCCTCCAACCCCGCAGCCTAAACCTACCCTAAGCCACCCCCCACCCCCCTGGGTATAGCCTAACTCCCACCCCTCCACCCCTGCGGCTTACCTGTCTGGCACGGCGGTGTCTGCTCATTCAGGATCCTGACTGTCGAGATTCCAGCACCGTACTGAGACCCTATTCAGAATGCCAGTGTCAGCATTCTCAATTGTGTCGGTATTCCGGTGTCAGTATTCTGACTGCCAGGATCCCTGATGCCGGGATCCTCTTTAAATACTGTACAGTAATACCTCAATATATAGAAGTTTCTTTAGTGCTTTTTTTGTTTTTACACTGTTTTTATTTTTCATTTTGCACCTTTAAAATTCTCTGTTATGTTCCTTGTCCTGATCTATGTAACATAATTGTGATACAGGAAACCCCACAGGGTTAGAGGAATTATAATACACTATTCGGGAAGAGGAAAAGTTTTTGGACAGGTGAAGACAGTACTATACGGAGCACAGGGACCTGGCAGGGTAATGCAGCAGTACAGCCAGAGCCGGCCCTAACCAATATGATGCCCTAGGCAAGATTTTGGCTGGTGCCCCCTAGCACCACCGCTAGTTCCGCCTCTGACCCTGCACCCCTTTCCCAGCACCATCACCCCCCACCCATAGCAGTCCTTTTTTTTGTTTTCCTACCCCCTGTAATTTAAATAAGAACAGTGTGCACATTTGGCCTTACACATATGCCGCACATTATTAGTGCCCTTATACACATAATGACACACATAGTGCCCCTTACACATATGTTACACATTATTAATGCCCTTATACACATAATGACACATGTAGTTCCCAGCGTGAGTCAACTGGCAGCTCTGCTAACGTCGGGTGCCTATTTTTTATGAAAATGCATCTTATTTGCATTGCTATGTGGCTAGGATACACAAGCAGCTTCTGTTGATTAAAATGATATGTGGCATGCCTATATACTGTGTGAGACTGTGGCTGTATCTGCGTACGAAATGCTACACACAAAATATAGGCATGCCGCATATCATTTTAATCAGCAGAAGCTGCTGGTGCCCCTAGGCATACCAGATGCCCTAGGCAATTGCCTAGTTTGCCTATACCTAGGGCCGGCTCTGAGTACAGCTCAGCACTGTTAGTGTAGAGCACTGCGATCTGGCAGAAAGTATACAGGGCAGTGTGACTTGGTGATCCAAAGACGAACAGCCCAGACTGTGAAGTACATTTTAGCAGGGAATAAATTACTCTGCTATATTGATTCTTGGAAAATCCATTTTGAGTAGAGCTTTTTTACTTAGAACATAAACTTTCAGAAACCAATTAAAAATGGGGATTGCTGCAGTTTTTTTTAAATATACTTTTAATTCTACCAGTAGATTCAGGTCATACAGTCTATCAAATATACACATAAATGTAAGCGAGAAGGGTAAGTTCTGATGGATATACAATGAGTGAACAGAGATAGATATTAAAGGCAATGACCCAAGAAATCTATCAAATGGCAGAACTGTAGGGTATAACAACTTTAAGACCATGGGGTATATTCAAAAGATAGCAGGTTTTGACTTTTTCAGGTCGGAAGGGGTTCCGACTTATTCAATTCCCCCCTCAGTTTTCTGACAATTTTAGCGACCTGCTAGATTGTGCAATCTACAGTAGCACCGGAGATAGCGACGTGACACGATTTCAAGAGCATTACTCATTACTCCGCATGGAAGCAATTCAAGTAAAGCCCACTTCACGACTACCTACCTGCGTCAGGTTGACGTATGTGAGCGCAGTTTGGGGCAGGATGCTGTGACAGTCACTCTCATTTTACAGTATTTCTGACCTGACTGTGTTCTCATTAATAGTTTACTCCACTCCTATGCCTTCAAGTTATATCATTTTGAAAATGTTCTTATACTAGATACAACGATGACTTGCCATCATAATGTATATGGCATTGTTTGTGCAATAAGATTGTCACCAGATATGGTTTAACATATTAATCTTGACACCATTCATAGCTTTCCGCATTACTTTTGGCATCAGCTTTGGTCCTTCAAATTGGTCTTTGAATCTTATATCTTTCTATACATTAAACTTGGAATACTTCCAAACATATGGATGACAAAAATTGGGACGCCTCATGATACGGCCCTAATCCAGTCACTCTGTGGGCGTGCCCAGCACTTCTGGAGATGCTGGTCTACCCTCAGGCCCTCTCTAAACTGTGTAGATTATGTATACATGTGCATGGCATATATTCACCCACAGAGCAGTGCTCCCCCCCAACTTTACCCTCCCATGGGACACTGCAAGCCACATGTAGGACAGTAGGACAATCCCTGAAAGTAGCACTTTCCAACCCAAAGTGGGACTGGGGTGTATGGCGTTGGCACCAGATATAGCTCTGTGTTGGTGCCAAATATACCTCAGAACACTAGTATTGATACCAGATGTGCATTATTGTTGGCACCAGACATGAATATGCATATCAGTAAATATACAGTATCTCTATATGTTTGTCTTAGAGGAACCAGATAAGATTGTGCTTATTAAGGTAGTTTTTGCACATGGGTCTGCAGAGTAAATGTCCCCATACATTACTGCGATTTCTCCTTTTGCATGTGACTGTTAGGGTCTCCTGCCCTGTGCTGCCACGTCGTCATGGCAACCGGGAGACAAGTGCTAGCGGAGTAACCTGAGCGCAGCTGATACTCCGGTTCGGGTCTTTTGCTGTGCAGTGGTTACAGGCATTGGATCCGGTGCTGGTTTTTGTGCTCACAGTCTGTGAGGTCTGAGGGGGGCGTGGACAGCACCTGCTTTATAAGGCCTCTTCTCAGATTAAGCAGATGCTGCTGAATCTTTGTTGGTTAGTCAGTTCCTGAAAGTTAGCCAGTACTGTGTAGCTTTGTATTTGTTGTTGCTTACTGCAAATAGGCCTGGGCATTTGGTACTACACTCTGCCAATCCAGACCTAGCAGTAAGACTGGAGTCAGTCGTTTAGCCTGCTGAGGTTCTTTTGCTATTCTGTGAACCCAGTAGGTTTGTGGCTGTACTTTCAGACCTACCTGCATAATCCTCTCTAACTGTGCAGGGCGTCCATGTGTCAGTTTAGTGGCAGTAAACTGAACCTGGGCCCTGCAAGTGAGAATTAGGATTGTGGAGACTCTCCTTGTGTCTATTATTCCATCTCTGACCAAGGAGTTTACTGCCACACCCGTTGGTAACCCTTTAGGGTTTTGCTGTTGCCATTAGCAACAGCATTACGGGTTCTCTACGTATTAAAACACAACATCTTGCTTTTTCCATCTGAGCATTTCTAATACTAGGGAGACACCCAGTTTCTTAGCCTCTGGGCTTCTCTGTTCACTCTGTGTTGGTTTTGTTACCCTATCACCTTCGGTATACGTTATGTCATATTTCCCAGTCTGTCTGTGAGTTCATTTGTTTTGCATCCCTCTCTGTTCAGACACCAGTACATTCCTGCAGGCACTGGTGTGTATAACAGTTCAAACACCAGTACATTCCTTCAGGCACTGGTGTGCATAACATATTCAGCAGCCCAATACTCCTGTTGAAATTTTGTGGGAATATGGAGCATACCCCTCAAAATACGTTGCAACAGGTGGTCGATCAGGTGCAGGTCCTGACTCGTCAATTTAATGATTTGTCCATTAAAATGCACACCTCCCAGGCCGCTGGCGGAGCTCCCGCAGCAGCAGCACCTTCAGGGGTTAAGGAGCCGAAAGTAAATCTTCCGGATCGTTTTTCTGGAGATCGCTCGCAGTTCTTTTGTTTCAAGGAGAGCTGCAAGTTATATTTCCAGCTTAGGCCTCAGTCTTCTGGGTCAGAGATTCAGCGGGTGGGCATAGTGATTTCCTTGCTACAAGGAGACCCACAGGTCTGGGCATATGGGTTGCAGCCTGACTGTCCGTCGCTTAAAAGTGTTGATGCTTTTTTTACGGCACTGGGCATGTTGTATGATGACCCTGACAAGACGGCCTCAGCCGAGGCTCAGATTTCGATCCTTAAGCAAGGGCGAAGGCCAGTTGAGGTTTACTGTACGGAGTTTCGGAGGTTGGCCCATGATACCCAGTGGAATGACCCAGCCCTGAGACACCAGTACCGAAGAGGTCTTTCTAACCAGATAAAAGACCAACTGGTACAATATCCCTTGCCTGATAGCTTGGATCAGCTCATGCAGTTATCCATCCAGGTGGATAGACGGCTGAGAGAGCGTAGGCTTGAAAGGGAGACCGAGGTTTCCTTCTTTCCCAAGGGAACCTCAGACTCTGAGGAATTTTCCGAGGAGCCTATGCAGATTGGGGCTACCCGCCTCTCCTCGCGTGAGAAGACGCGGAGGAGACAGCAGGGGTTGTGTTTGTACTGTGGGAATAAGGGTCATGTGGTAGTATCATGCCCAGAAAAGCCGGAAAACTTCAGGGCCTGAGGGTGATGGGAAATATCCTGTCAGGCCAGAAGTCAGAATTTCCCAAGAAGACTTTTATCATTCCGGTGACCTTGAAGATCCTCGGTCAAACTGTCAAGACTGAGGCCTTTGTGGACAGTGGGGCCGACGGGGTTTTTATGGACCGCCAATTCGCCCTGAAACACTCTGTTTCCTTAGTACCCTTGGCGTCGGAAATTGAGATTTGTGGGTTAAACGGGGAACCATTATCCCAGGGTAAAATTACCTCTTGCACTAGCCAGATTTCTTTGTTTATTGGAGCCACACACTCTGAAAAATTGTCCTTTTATGTGACTGTCTGTACTTTTGCCCCATTGGTGTTGGGGTTACCCTGGTTAAGGGCCCACAATCCTCAATTTGACTGAGTCTCTGGGGAGATTCTTAGTTGGGGTACTGATTGTTTCAGAAGTTGCTTAAGCCTTCCAGTCAGGCTCTCGCAGCTAAGTTTGCCAGGATTGCCAGGGTGTTATGCAGATTTTGCGGACGTGTTCTCCAAAAAATTTGCAGAGGTACTACCTCCCCATCGCTCCTATGACTGTGCCATTGATTTGTTGCCGAATGCTAAGCTTCCCAAGAGCAGGTTGTACTCCCTGTCACGTCCTGAGACTCAGGCTATGGCAGAGTACATTCAGGAGAACTTGGCTAAAGGATTTATCAGACCTTCACAGTCTCCAGTTGGGTCGGGGTTCTTCTTCATGGGTAAAAAGGACGGTTCATTGCGACCCTGCATCGACTTCAGGGAATTGAACCGTATCACGATTAAAAACTCATACCCACTGCCTCTCATTTCGGTCTTGTTTGACCAGCTTCGTACTGCCACCATTTTTTCTAAGATTGACCTACGCGGTGCGTACAATCTAATCCGAATAAGAGAGGGGGATTAATGGAAGACTGCCTTTAATACCCACTCAGGGCATTATGAATATTTGGTGATGCCTTTTGGGCTCTGTAATGCCCCGGCAGTCTTCCAGGATTTCATGAACGATGTGCTCAGGGAATATTTGGATAGATTCTTAGTTGTATACTTAGATGACATCCTAATCTTCTCCCATTCCCTGGAGGAACATTGGAAACATGTACGCTTAGTCCTCCAGAAACTCAGAGACCACCGGCTTGGGGCGAAGCTGGAGAAGTGCGAATTTGAAGTTCAGCAAATCGCATTTCTAGGATATATTATCTCCCCAGAAGGTTTCCAAATGGAGGGTTCCAAGGTACAGGCAGTCCTGGATTGGGTGCAGCCCACTAGTTTGAAGGCGCTTCAGCGTTTCCTGGGCTTTGCAAATTTTTATAGACGATTTATCGCTGGATTTTCGTCTATAGTGGCGCCCTTGGTGGCACTCACTAAGAAAGGGGCGGATGTTGCTCACTGGTCTCGTGAGGCCAAAGCGGCTTTTGCCCGTCTCAAAAGGGCATTTGTCTCGGCCAAGGTGCTGCGACACCAAGATCCAGAGCGTCCTTTTGTGGTGGAGGTGGATGCCTCTGAGATGGGTATTGGGGCAGTGCTCTCTCAGATGGGAGTGTCTGATAATCGCCTTCATCCCTGTGCTTACTTTTCCCGTAAATTTTCGCCTGCCGAGATGAATTATGACGTGGGTAACCGGGAATTGTTGGCTATTAAGGATGCACTCGAGGAGTGGAGACACTGGCTTGAGGGGGCTAAGTTTGTGGTCTCAATTCTCACCGACCATAAGAATTTGGCATATTTAGAGTCAGCGAAGCGTCTCAATGCCAGGCAGGCACGATGGGCTTTGTTTTTTGCTCGCTTTAATTTTTTGATAACATATCGCCCTGGGTCAAAAAACATCAAGGCTGATGCGCTCTCGCTGAGTTTTGCTCCAATCCAGGAGACCACCGAGGAGCCGTTGCCCATTGTGTCCCCATCATGTATTAAAGTGGGCATTACCCAGGACCTCTTGTCATTAGTCCTTAGAGCACAGGAGCAGGCTCCTCCAGACCTTCCGGTAGGTCTTTTGTTTGTGCCTCCTAGGTTAAGACAGCGAGTGTTCCTGGAATTCCATGCCAAGAAGTCAGCAGGTCACCCGGGTATTGCCAGAACTCGGGAGTTGCTATCTAGGGCGGTGTGGTGGCCCTCGGTGGCTAAGGATGTGGATCAGTGGGTTCGGGCATGTGACATCTGTGCCCGAAATAAGACTCCTAGAGGGGTTCCTGTTGGCCCATTACATCCACTCTCTATTCCATCTAAGCCATGGACCCACATTTCAATGGATTTTGTTGTGGACTTGCCCAAATCCTCTGGGATGACAGCCATCTGGGTTGTCGTTGACAGGTTTTCGAAGATGGCGCACTTCGTTCCACTGGTTGGGCTGCCATCGGCCAGATGCCTGTCTGAATTATTTATGCTGCATGTTGTGCGCCTCCACGGGTTGCCACTTGATGTGGTCTCTGACCGCGGATCCCAGTTTGTGGCCAAATTCTGGAGGGCATTTTGTTCCGATCTCCAGATTTCTGTCAGCTTGTCGTCAGGCTACCATCCGCAGTCTAATGGGCAGACTGAAAGGGTGAACCAGACCTTGGAGCAGTTCCTCAGGTGTTATGTCTCCAAGTGTCAGACTGACTGGGTTGCTCATCTGTCAATGGCGGAGTTTGCCTATAACAACGCGGCTCACTCTGCTACAAGGATCTCTCCCTTCCTTTGTGTGTATGGGCATCATCCTAAGGCCAATTCTTTTGACCCCCTGGACTCCACGCCTGGTGGTTCCTCTGTCGTTTCCTTAGAGGTATTTGGAGGAAAGTGAAGAAAGCCCTCGTGTCTGTGTCATTAGTGACCAAAAGGGTTTTTGATAAGCGGAAAAGACCCTGCAGCTTCAAATTAGGAGACTTCGTCTGGTTGTCTACCAAGAATTTGAAGTTGAAACAGCCATCTCATAAGTTAGGCCCCCGGTTCATCGGCCCTTATAAGATCACCAGGGTTATCAATCCGGTGGCATTTCAGTTAGATCTGCCCCGTTCTTTGGGTATCAATAAAACATTTCATTGTTCCCTTTTAAAACGGGCGATTAGTAATCCTTCTTCCAGAGGAAGACCTTCCCCTCTTCTGATACGTGGCCAGAGGGAGTTTGTTGTTGAAAGGATTCTTGACTCCAAGATGGTTCGGGGTCGGCTGTCATTTTTGGTGCACTGGAAGGGGTATGGCCCGGAGGAGCGGTCGTGGGTGCGCAGTTGTGATCTTCATGCCCCCAGACTGATACGCTCTTTCTTCTCGCAGTTCCCCGATAAACCCGGTGGTAGGGGTTCTTTGACCCCTCGTCAGAGGGGGGGTACTGTTAGGTTCTCCTGCCCTGTGCTGCCACGTCGTCATGGCAACCGGGAGACAAGTGCTAGCGGAGTAACCTGAGCGCAGCTGATACTCCGGTTCGGGTCTTTTGCTGTGCAGTGGTTACAGGCATGGGATCCGGTGCTGGTTTTTGTGCTCACAGTCTGTGAGGTCTGAGGGGGGCGTGGACAGCACCTGCTTTATAAGGCCTCTTCTCAGATTAAGCAGATGCTGCTGAATCTTTGTTGGTTAGTCAGTTCCTGAAAGTTAGCCAGTACTGTGTAGCTTTGTATTTGTTGTTGCTTACTGCAAATAGGCCTGGGCATTTGGTACTACACTCTGCCAATCCAGACCTAGCAGTAAGACTGGAGTCAGTCATTTAGCCTGCTGAGGTTCTTTTGCTATTCTGTGAACCCAGTAGGTTTGTGGCTGTACTTTCAGACCTGCCTGCATAATCCTCTCTCACTGTGCAGGGCGTCCATGTGTCAGTTTAGTGGCAGTAAGCTGAACCTGGGCCCTGCAAGTGAGAATTAGGATTGTGGAGACTCTCCTTGTGTCTATTATTCCATCTCTGACCAAGGAGTTTACTGCCACACCCGTTGGTAACCCTTTAGGGTTTTGCTGTTGCCCTTAGCAACAGCATTTCGGGTTCTCTACGTATTAAAACACAACATCTTGCTTTTTCCATCTGAGCATTTCTAATACTAGGGAGACACCCAGTTTCTTAGCCTCTGGGCTTCTCTGTTCCCTCTGTGTTGGTTTTGTTACCCTATCACCTTCGGTGTACGTTATGTCATATTTCCCAGTCTGTCTGTGAGTTCATTTGTTTTGCATCCCTCTCTGTTCAGACACCAGTACATTCCTGCAGGCACTGGTGTGTATAACAGTTCAAACACCAGTACATTCCTGCAGGCACTGGTGTGCATAACAGTGACATATTGCATGTGATTCCGTTTCCCGCTGCCGCAGCACGACCCGAGTCGTTGGTCAGACGTGCAGCAAGTCCGATCTCCGACTCCGGGACCGCGCATCGGATTTGGCCACTTTTCTCCAGATTTCTCAACCCAATCCGTCAGAATCTGGTGAAAAGTGGCCATATCGGACAAGTGTATGGCCAACTTAAGTGTTGTAAAGTATTATAGACTTATCACACTTTGGCCCAAATGTATTAAGCCTTAACAAGAGATAAAGTGGAGATGGATAAAGGGGGAAATGTACTAAGAGGAATATCCAATTAGCCCCGGTAATTTACCGGGGCTAATTGTCCAGCCGGGGGATATCCTATTACCTCTCCTGAGCAATTTAGCTCACCGCACGTCCCTGCCTATTACCCCCGATAAGCCAACACGAGCAGTGGCTTATCGGGGGTTACCTGATGCTGTACCAGGTGCCGGCTCCTGAAAGCTCCCGATACAGCGCTGCTCCTCTGGCTTCCCCTGGTCACATGGCCGATCCCCGTTGTGTGACCGCTGCCGGGGGCGGAGGAGAAGGGGGGTTGCGGTCACGGCGCTGCTTCCGGCTTCCAGGCCGCAGCGCCATGTCTGCAGTCCCAGCCTGCTGTTGCTGCAGTGGGCATGGGACACTGCAGGTTGTCCCAGTCATCAGGGATTTTGATTCGCCTGCCTCAGGGAAGCAAAACCAAATCCCCAGAAACAGCCCAGTGTTTGTGCGAAAAAGGGGATGTTTCACTGAACCTGTGTATTTTTGTGAGAAAGGGCTTTTTTTTTTTTTTTTTTACAGGCGATCAATCTGGATAGCCTGTAAAAAAACAAAACATCGGGAGAAATCAATATTTTACCGGGTCTAATAGGATATTCCCCATAGCCTTGAAAAGTGATAAATTTCAGTGATAAAATAGCAGCCAATCAGCTCCTAACTGCCATGCTACAGGCTGGGTTTGAAAAACGACAGGAGCTCGTTGGTTGGTACTTTATCACTGTGAAATATATCACTTTTAAGGCTTAGTACATCTGGCCCAAAGATTGATAAATAACCAGCCAACCAGCTCCTAACTGTCATTTTCCAAACACAGCCTCTTAAATGATAGTTAGGAAGGAGCTGGTTGGCTGGTCTTTTATCACTGTGAAATGTAACACTTTTCAAGGCTAAGAACATCTCCCCCTTTATCCGTCTACACTTTATCTCTTGTTAAGGCTTAATACATATGGGCCTTTGTTCCACAGAATAACATTACTCCAATGCCTACCTGTGATTCTCACTCAGTATAACCCATCATTATGATATATAATGGTCATTAAATATCACTGAATGTATGAACAGGTAAAAAGCTCATGTATTAATGAAGGAACAGCACAACGACGTTGAAATGTCACAGGCTGGGTATTAGCAAGCACAATGTAAGGGTCTCTTTTTGTTCAGCAGCATTAGAAAGAGTTAAATAAATAACTGATACAGAAATAACAGAAATAAAAAGCATGTGTAGGATGTATTTATCACGGGGCATTAGTAATCATTAAGCATCTGTTCAGGGCTATATATCATATAATGAGAAATATAATTGTTCAAAATGAAATATTACAATCTCTAAGGGGACTATTCATCATTAAATATTTTCTGGATATACACCGAAAACAGTCATTTTTAAGGGTACCTGCAAATATTAAGTATCCCCCAGATGTACTATGGAGTTATCTGGTGCAGTCTCTCCGTTCTCGTCCGTAAATGCAGCCTGCAGTGTTTCCAGGTTTTTCAAGTTCCGGGACCCTCCCTGGCAATGGTCGCCGCACACGGTAGTCAGCAAGACTGCACAAGTGCAGAATGGCCCGGGCTAACGATATATATAGTAGAAGTTAAATGATTACTTTTGCGATTATTTCACTTCTTTACATATAGCAGGGACAGGCTCCTCTCTCTACATGTGATTTGTAGTACAATCCTGCGAATGACAATTTCTTATTGCTGTGAATAGTGGCGACCAGCAATTCTAATTATCAGGTCTAAAATCCAACATTTGTATGTATGCACCTCCGTGACTTTACTAAAAGAAAGTTACTTACTGTACTTTATTATATTTCTTAATTGGTTGTATATTTACTATGCATATACTAGGAAATCATTACTGTGCAGGTGTGCAAAAAACTCTCCTACTTCCATGCATATTCAGATTCACTTCCCTTGTCTCTGTGCAGAAAGGAAGCGCCTTTGACCCACTTGCTTTTCTTAAGCCGAAAGGACTGTACCTGAAAATACGGTGCTTTCTTAGGCTGTGAGGAAACCTGAGGTAAAATTTTTTTTTCTTCCCAGCTGTTGCTGTGGATACGAGGTCCCAGAGACCATCCCCAAACAATTCCTCACCCTTATAAGGCAGAATCTCCATGTGCCTTTTAAAGGCAGCATCACCTGTCCACTGCCGGGTCTCTAATACCCTCCTGCAGAATGGACATTGCATTAATTCTGGATGCCAGCCGGCAAATATCCCTCTGTGCATCCTTCATATATAAGACGACGTCTTTAATATGCTCTATGTTAGCAAAATATTATCCCTGTCTAGGGTATTAATATTATCTGACAGGGTATCAGACCACGCTGCAGCAGCACTATTTATGCTGAGGCAAATGCAGGTCTCAGTATAGTACCTGAGTGTGTATATACAGACTTCAGGATAGCCTCCTGCTTTTTATCAGCAGGCTCCTTCAAAGTGGCCGTATCCCAAGACGGCAGTGCCACCTTTTTTGACAAACGTGTGAGCGCCTTATCCACCCTAGGGGATATCTCCCAACGTGACCTATCCTCTGGCGGGAAAGGGTACGCCAGCAGTAACTTTTTAGAAATTACCATTTTCTTATCGGGGGAACCCACGCTCTTTACACACTTCATTCACTCATCTGATGGGGGAACAAAACACTGGCTGCTTTTTCTCCCCAAACATAAAACCCCTTTTATGTGGTACATGGGTTCATGTCAGAAATGTGTAACACATTTTTCATTGCCGAGATCATGCAACGGATGTTCCTAGTGGATTGTGTATATGTCTCAACCTCGTCGACACTGGAGTCAGACTCCGTGCCGACATCTGTGTCTGCCATCTGAGGTAACGGGCGTTTTTTGAGCCCCTGATGGCCTTTGAGACGCCTGGGCAGGCACGGGCTGAGAAGCCGGCTGTCCCACAGCTGTTACGTCATCCAGCCTTTTATGTAAGGAGTTGACATTGTCGGTTAATACCTTCCACCTATCCATCCACTCTGGTGTCGGCCCCACAGGGGGCGACATCCCATTTATCGGCCTCTGCTCCGCCTCTACGTAACCTTCCTCATCCAACATGTCGACACAGCCGTACCGACACACCGCACACACACAGGGAATGCTCTGACTGAGGACAGGACCCCACAAAGTCCTTTGGGGAGACAGAGAGAGTATGCCAGCACACACCAGAGCGCTATATAATGCAGGGATTAACACTATAACTGAGTGATTTTTCCCCCAATAGCTGCTTGTATACACATATTGCGCCTAAATTTAGTGCCACCCCCTCTCTTTTTAACTCTTTGAGCCTGAAAACTACAGGGGAGAGCCTGGGGAGCTGTCTTCCAGCTGCACTGTGAAGAAAAAATGGCGCCAGTGTGCTGAGGGAGATAGCCCCGCCCCTTTTTCGGCTGACTTTTCTCACGCTTTTTTTATGGATTCTGGCAGGGGTAATTTATCACATATATAGCCCTGGGACTATATATTGTGATGATTTGCCAGCCAAGGTGTATTATATTGCCCTCAGGGCGCCCCCCCCCCCCAGTGCCCTGCACCCATCAGTGACCGGAGTGTGAGGTGTGCATGAGGAGCAATGGCGCACAGCTGCAGTGCTGTGCGCTACCTTGTTGAAGACAGAAGTCTTCTGCCGCTGATTTTCCGGAACACTTCTTGCTTCTGGCTCTGTAAGGGGGCCGGCGGCGCGGCTCCGGGACCGAACATCGAGGTCGGGTCCTGTGGTCGATCCCTCTGGAGCTAATGGTGTCCAGTAGCCTAAGAAGCCCAAGCTACCACCAGTTAGGTAGGTTCGCTTCTTCTCCCCTTAGTCCCTCGCTGCAGTGAGTCTGTTGCCAGCAGATCTCACTGTAAAATAAAAAACCTAAAATATACTTTCTTTCTAGGAGCTCAGGAGAGCCCCTAGTGTGCAGAGCCGGATTAAGGCCCCGGGAGGCCTGGGGTACTAAATTGCAGGGGGCCCCCATGGACTAAAAAACTAATAAAAAAAAAAATATATATATATATATATATATATATATATATTTTATTTTTTTTATTAGTTTTTTAGTCCACTGAAGGAGGAGGGATTTATATATATATATATAAATAATTTATCTAAGAATCCCTCCTCCTTCAGTTCAGCGTGCGGCGCGCCAATGACTGAGCCGCAGGCTTGCTGAGCCGGCCAGCAATTGGACAGCTGAGCCGTCGCTCAGCTGCCCTGACTACAGCTGTTAGAGCACTCTTCTTAGAGCTGTAGTCAGCGAAGCTGAGCGACGGCTCAGTTGTCCAATTGCTGTCCGGCTCAGCAAGCCTGCGGCTCCGTCATTAGTGCGCCGCACGCAGGGCCGTTTCTAGACAATTTGGCTCCCAGTGCGAGATTTCAAAATACGCCCCCCCCTTGCTATAAAAAAAATTTGCGTGCCCCCCCCCCCATATAGCCAGAAAAAGAAAAAGCATGCGCGCGCGCTCCCGACAAGGGTGTGTGGCCTGATTAAAATGGGCGTGGTCTCATTAAAGTGGGTGTGGCCTCGTCTGATATCATCACACCCACCACAGGGAAGAAAAAAAAAAAAAGTCCCCTTTTTACACATTACACCAGGCAAGTGTCCCCATATTACACAGTACGCAGGCAGGTGTTCCCATTTTACACAGTACGGTAGGCAGATATCCCCATTTTACACAGTACGCAGGCAGATATCCCCATTTTACACAGTACGCAGGCAGGTGTCCCCATTTTATACAGTACGCAGGCAGGTGTCCCCATTTTACACAGTACGCAGGCAGGTGTCCCCATTCTACACAGTACGCAGGCAGGTGTCCCCATTTTACACAGTACGCAGGCAGGTGTCCCCATTTTACACAGTACGCAGGCAGGTATCCCCATTTTACACAGTACGCAGGCAGGTGTCCCCATTTTACACAGTACGCAGGCAGGTGTCCCCATTTTACACAGTGCGGCAGGTGTCCCCATTTTACACAGTACGCAGGCAGGTGTCCCCCTTTTACACAGTGCGGCAGGTATCTCCATTTTACACAGTACGCAGGCAGGTGTCCCCATTTTACACAGTACGCAGGCAGGTGTCCCCATTTTACACAGTGCGGAAGGTATCCCCATTTTACACAGTGCGGCAGGTATCCCCATTTTACACAGTGCGGCAGGTATCCCCATTTTACACAGTGCGGAAGGTATCCCCATTTTACACAGTGCGGAAGGTATCCCCATTTTACACAGTGCGGCAGGTATCCCCATTTTACACAGTGCGGAAGGTATCCCCATTTTACACAGTGCGGAAGGTATCCCCATTTTACACAGTGCGGAAGGTATCCCCATTTTACACAGTGCGGCAGGTATCCTCATTTTACACAGTGCGGCAGGTATGGCAGGTATCCTCATTTTACACAGTGCGGCAGGTATCCTCATTTTACATAGTGCGGCAGGTATCCTCATTTTACATAGTGCGGCAGACAGGTGTCAAGTGGGGGGGAGGAAGGGTGGAAGAGAGAGAGAGAAAGAGGGAAAAAAAAAAAATACTTACATCTTCCCGCTCTTCGGGTCCCGCCGACTCACGTCCCTCGCGCCGGCCGCCTCCTCCTTCGATGCTTATCTCCTCTCCTCCCTCTCTCTCCCCCCGAGCGCTTCTGCTCGGGGGGCGGGGCTTCGCGGAATGACGCGGTTGCGTCGTGACGTCACGACGCAAACGCGTTATTCCGCGAAGCCCCGCCCCTCGCGTAGGAGCGCTCGGGAGGAGAGAGAGGGAGGAGAAAAGTAGTCACAAAGTGCCGCGGCGGGCACCCCGTGCTCGCCTGCCGCTAAACGGCACTGGCCGCACGCTGTACTGAAGGAGGAGGAGGGACAGGGCAGCGGGGAGCCGGGGCTCGTGAGCGCTGCACCGCAGATCGGATTGAAGAAAGATCCGATCTGTGGTGTGGCAGGGGGCCCTTTTGGAAAGGGGGGCCCGGGGTACGTATCCCCGGGACCCCCCCCTTAATCCGGCTCTGCTAGTGTGCATCCAGCTCAGCCAGGCACAAGATTCTAACTGAGGTCTGGAGGAGGGTCATAGTGGGAGGAGCCAGTGCACACCAGGTAGTCCTAAAGCTTTCTTTAGTTGTGCCCAGTCTCCTGCGGAGCCGCTATTCCCCATGGTCCTTATGGAGTCCCAGCATCCACTTAGGACGTCAGAGAAAAGGGGCATTTTTGTGTGTGTGACATAAAATGGTGTCAGTGGCATAACTGTGTGTGGCATAATATGTAATAGGCATTACGGTGTGTGGTATAATATGTAATAGGCATTACGGTGTGTGATATAATATGTGATAGGCATTACGGTGTGTGGTATAATATATGATAGGCATTATGGTGTGTGGTATTATATGTAATAGGCATTACGGTGTGTGGTATAATATATAATAGGCATTACGGTGTGTGGTATAATATATAATAGGCATTACGGTGTGTGGTATAATATGTAATAGGCATTATGGTGTGTGGCATAATGTGTAATGGGCATTACGGTGTTTGGCATAATGGCCTTACGGTGTGAGGCATAATGTGGTCATGCCCCTATTGTCATGTAGCCACGTCCCCTCGTGACACGTGACCACGCCCACTTTTACTATCAGTACTATTAAGCTAAAATTTCTACTTGCACCACTGCCCAGCACCAATTCTGCCCATTTAGGCACAAGCAGGCTTGGTGGCAGAATGTAACATATGGGCATATGTAGTCTGATGTAATGCTAGATATGCTACATCAAACTGTTTAGTCCACACTCCTACACCTGTGTACAGAGGCATAGTGTGGAGACATGACACCCGGAGCAGGGTCATGTCACGGCACCTCCCCCCCCCCCCACCACCACCACCACCTTAACATATATATATATATATATATATATATATTCACACACATATAGGCACAGACATACATAAACACAAACACACTTATACACAGATATATACACTGACATACAGTATACACATAAATACACAGATATATACACACACAGATATACATAGACATATACACACAGATATACATAGACGCACACATACTGTATACAAAGAAAAATACACATAAACACACACATATACACAGTCATACATAAACACACACATATACTCACACATACTGTATACAAAGAAATATACACATAAACACACATATACACCATACCCTCCAACTGTACCTTTTTGGCAGGTACAGTACCTTTTTTTATGGTCTGTACCGTTTTTTGGCTCTCCAACCTTCCATTGAAAGTATAGGAAAAGGGACATGGCCATATTCCTTTACCCATGGCCACGCCCCCTTTTCAAATTTGTACCAATTTTTATGTGTAAATTGTTGGAGGGTATGATACACACAGACATAAATAAGCACACACATATATACACAGACATACACGTAAACACATAAACACACACATATACACACATATTAACACATTTACACACAAACACACACATACATATGCAGACACTCACAGACATATAAACACATATACAAATAAACACACAGTATACACAGACATAAACACATACACATAAACACACAGCATACACACATCAATTCTCACCAAGAGCAGCAGCTCTTCATTCTGGCATGGAGGGGCGGAGATTCTTCGTGATTGACAGGCTGGGCCTCTGTGGGTAGGACGAAAGGTCTGAGGAAAGGGAAGGGGTGGCCACCACACTGCCTGCATGTTCCATATCACTAAATGCAGATACAGTACCTGACAGCCAGGAAGGTTCTTCCGACAAGCGTCCAAACCTCCCCTCTTCCCTAACAACACACAACACTGCACTTGACTTTCTGCATTGCAATCAGTGACATGGAACATGCAGGCAGTGTAGTGGCCACCCATTCCCTCTCTTCTATTCATCTCCTCCTACCCTAAGTCCCGGCTCCCAGCTCTGTTATAGAGAGCTGGGACCTTCTGTCCCCAGCGGCACCTGGAGCTCAAGCTCCACTCGTTCCACCCTCGCTATGCCTCTGCCTGTGTAGTACTGTAACTATACAAATATACTGTAGTTTTGTGATCAAAACAATATATATAAGCTGGTCTGCCTGTTTATTAATCACCACTTGAGGATTCTCAATAGCACCCAGGCATGCAACGTGAATTTCTGTGTCTCAGTAAAAATTAAACAGGCAGCTTCCCCACTATACTCCCCCCCCCCCCCCCCCCCCCCCTCCCAACAAAACCAAAGTGGGGAAAACTGCCTACGGAGACAGCTGCACTAGTACCTTACCAATACTGTCATTCCCTGCTCTGGCTCAGCCACTCCCTTCTTGAGCCCCTCCCCCGAGCTTCAGCCCCTTCTGCACAGATCAGCTTGTAGTCTCACGCCACGTTACTGCATAGGGCCATCAGCAGAGGACACTGCTCCTGACATCATGATTTGATTCCCACACAGGTACCATGATCGGGGAAGAGGAGTTGTGTTTGATAATAAAAGTAAGTTTGAAAAAATAGGATTTTAGTACCTACCTTTTCTCCTAGTCCGTAGAGGATGCTGGGGACTCCAAAAGGACCATGGGGTATAGACGGGATCCGCAGGAGCTTGGGCACACTAAAAAGACTTTGACTGGGTGTGAACTGGCTCCTCCCTCTATGCCCCTCCTCCAGACCTCAGTTATAGGAACTGTGCCCAGGAGAGACGGACATTTCGAGGAAAGGATTTTTGTTTAAACTAAGGGTGAGAAAACTACCAGCCCACACCACAAACATACCGTACAACCGGAGTATCCGGAAACCAGATAACAGTATGAATTAATAACAGCAACAAGCTGAACATAACTAATACACAACCCGCGTGTAAACAAATTTAACCAGTAATAATACACTACAAGTAACAGTCCGCACTGGGACGGGCGCCCAGCATCCTCTACGGACTAGGAGAAAAGGATTTACCGGTAGGTACTAAAATCCTATTTTCCCTTACGTCCTAGAGGATGCTGGGGACTCCAAAAGGACCATGAGGTCTATACCAAAGCTCCAGAACGGGCGGGAGAGTGCGGACAACTCTGCAGCACCGATTGAGCAAACATGAGGTCCTCATCAGCCAGGGTATCAAACTTGTAAAACTTAGCAAAGGTGTTTGAACCCGACCACGTAGCTGCTCGGCAAAGCTAAAGTACCGAGATCCCTCGGGCAGCCGCCCAAGACGAGCCCACTTTTCTGGTAGAATGGGCCTTTACTGACTTCGGCAACGGTAGCCCAGCCGAAGAATGAGCTTGCTGAATCGTATCACAAATCCAGCGTGCAATAGTTTGGAAGCAGGATTTCCAATCTTGTTGGAAGCATACAGGACAAACAAAGCCTCTGTTTTCCTGGTAAGAGCCGTTCTGGCTATGTAAATTTTCAAAGCTCATACAACATCAAGAGACTTTGGAACCGCCACAGCATCTGTAGCCACAGGCACCACAATAGGTTGGTTAATGTGAAACGAAGAAACCACCTTCGGCAGAAATTGTTGACAAGTCCTCAATTCTGCTCTATCCGAATGGAAGATCAAATATGGACTCTTGTGAGATAAGGCCGCCAACTCTGACACTCGCCTGGCCGACGCCTGAGCCAAAAGGATGACCACCTTCCAAGTGAGAAACTCTAACTCAACCTTACGCAAAGGTTCAAACCAGTGAGACATAAGAAACTGCAACACCACTTCAAGATCCCATGGCGCCACAGGCGGCACAAATGGAGGATGGATATGCAACACTCCCTTCACGAAAGTCTGAACCTCTGGAAGAACGGCCAATTCCTTTTTAAAGAAAATAGATAAAGCCGAAATCTGCACTTTGATGGAACCCAATTTCAGGCCTGCATCTACGCCTGCCTGCAAAAAATGGAGAAACCGACCCAAGTGAAATTCCTCCGCAGGAGCAGCTTTGGTTTCACACCACAAAACATACTTTCTCCAAATACGGTGATAATGTTTCGCCGTAACCTCCTTCCTAGCCTTAAGGAGAGTGTGGATGACCTCCCCAGGAATACCTTTTCGAGCTAAGATTTGGCGCTCAACTGCCACGCCGTCAAACGCAGCTGCGATAAGTCCGGAAACACGCAGGGCCCCTGCAGTAACAAGTCCTCTCTTAGAGGAAGCAGCCAAGGATCTTCCACAAACAATTCCCGAAGGTCCGGATACCAGGGCCTGCGTGGCCAGTCTGGAACGACGAGTATCGCCTGAACTCTTGTTCGTCGTATGATCCCCAGCACCTTGGGAATGAGAGGAAGCGGAGGGAACACATATACCGACTGAAACACCCATGGAGTTACCAGGGCGTCCACTGCACTAGCTTGGGGGTCTCTTGACCTGCAACAATACCTCGGAAGCTTCTTGTTGAGGCGAGATGCCATCATGTCTATCAGAGGAATTCCCCAACGCCCCGTCACTTCTGCAAATACCTCTTGGTGAAGAGCCCACTCTTTCGGATGGAGATCGTGTCTGCTGAGGAAGTCTGCTTCCCAGTTGTCCACGCCCGGGAGGAAGACTGCTGACAGAGCGCTCACGTGCTGTTCCGCCCAGCGAAGGATTCTTGTAGCCTCCGCCATAGCCGCCCTGCTCCTTGTTCCGCCTTGGCGGTTTACGTACGCCACTGCTGTCATGTTGTCCGACTGGATCAGGACAGGACGACCCTGAAGAAGGCCCTTTGCTTGTAGCAGGCCGTTGTAAATGGCTCTTAACTCGAGAACATTTATGTGGAGACAAGATTCCTGGTTTGACCATTTTCCCTGGAAAATTCTTCCTTGCGTGACTGCGCCCCAGCCTCGTAGACTTGCATCTGTTGTCAGCAGGACCCAGTCCTGGATTCCGAATCGGCATCCCTCTAGAAGGTGAGAGCCTTTTAACCACCACAGGAGAGAAATCCTGGCCCTGGAAGATAGACTTATTTTCCGGTGCATGTGCAGGTGAGACCCGGACCATTTGTTCAGCAGATCCCACTGAAACACCCGGGCATGAAACCTGCCAAACGGAATGGCTTCGTAAGCCACAACCATCTTCCCCAGAACCTGAGTACATTGATGAATCGACACACTTGTCGGTATCAGAAGCTCCCTGACCATTGTCTGTATTTCCAGAGCTTTGTCTTCCGGAAGAAACACTCTCTGTAACTCCGTGTCTAGAATCATGCCCAGAAAGGGCAGCCGAGTGGCCGGGATCAACTGAGACTTTGGCAAATTTAGAACTCAACCATGTTGTCGCAGAACCGACAGAGACAGATCCACATTTCTTAACAACTGTTCCTTGGACCTCGCCTTTATCAGGAGATCGTCCAAGTACAGGATAATGGTAACCCCTTGCTTGCGAAGGAGAACCATTATTTCTGCCATGACCTTGGTGAAAACCCTCGGAGCCGTGGAAAGCCCAAACGGCAACGTCTGAAATTGGTAATGATAATCCTGCACCGCAAATCTCAGGAAGGCCTGATGTGGAGGACATATCGGGACGTGTAAGTAGACATCCTTTATGTCGACTGACGCCATAAAATCCCCCCCTTCTAGGCTGGAGATCACAGCTCGAAGAGATTCCATCTTGAACTTGAAAACTTTCAAGTATGGATTGAGGGATTTTAGGTTCAGAATCGGTCTGACCGAACCGTCCAGCTTCGGTACGACAAAGAGGCTCGAATAGAACCCCTCCCCCCCGTTGGGACGGGGGAACAGGAACAATGACCCTCTGTTGACACAACTTTTGTATCGCAGCATTTACCACCTCTCCTTCCGGAAGAGACACTAGCAAGGCCGAAATGAAAAAGCGGTGAGGGGGCATCTCCTGAAACTCCAGCTTGTATCCCTGAGACACTATGTCTAGGACCCAAGGATCCAGGCCTGATTGAACCCAGACCTGACTGAAGAGCCGTAGACGGCCCCCCACTGGCCCGGACTCCCACAGGGGAGCCCCAGCGTCATGCGGTGGACTTGGTAGAGGCAGGGGAAGACTTTTGGTCCTGGGCGCCTGACACTGCAGGAGACTTCCTTCCCCTTCCTTTACCCTTTGAAGCGAGGAAGGACGAGCCCTTTCCTCGCTTGTATTTATTGGGTCGAAAGGACTGCATCTGCTGATGGGGTGCCTTTTTCTGCTGTGTGGGAACATAAGGAAGAAAAGATGACTTACCCACAGTCGCGGTAGACACCAGGTCAGCCAGACCGTCACCAAACAAGACACCACCTTTGAAGGGAAGAGCTTCCATATTTTTCTTGGAGTCGGCATCAGCATTCCATTGATGGATCCACAGCGCCCTCCTGGCCGAGACCGCCATGGCATTGGTTCTTGATCTCAAGAGACCAACATACCTCGCCGCATCCTTCAGGTAATCTGCAGCGTCCTTGATATAACCAAGAGTCAAAAGAATATTATCTTTATCAAGGGTATCCATATCAGAAGCTAAATTATCAGCCCATTTAGGAGTAGCACTACTCACCCATACTGACGCCACAGCAGGTCTGAGCAATGCACCCGTATTAACGAAAATGGCCTTCAGAGACGTTTCTAGCTTGCGATCCGCAGAATCCTTGTGAGCTGCCGTGTCAGGGGACGGAAGCGCCACCTTCTTAGACAAACGGGATAGAGCCTTGTCGACATTCGGAGACGACTCCCATTTTTCCCTGTCATCAGAGGGGAAAAGATACGCCATGAAAATTCTCTTGGGAATCTGCCATCTCTTGTCTGGTGACTCCCAAGCCTTTTCACAAAGAGCATTCATTTCATGAGAGGGGGGAAACTTCACCTCAGGTCTTTTCCCTTTAAATAAACAAATCCTTGTTTCCTGCACAGCAGGTTCCTCAGAGATACATAAAACATCTTTAATAGCCACAATCATGTACTGAATACTTTTAACTAGCCTTGGGTGTAAAGTAGCCTCATTGAAATCGACATCGGAATCAGAATCCGTGTCGGTATCCGTACCTACCATCTGGGTAAACGAACGCTTTTGTGACCCTGAAGGGGTCTGCACCTGAGTCAAAGCATCCTCCATGGATTTCCTCCATAATTGTGTCTGAGACTCAGATTTATCCAACCTCTTAGACAATGAGGCCACATTTGCATTAAGTGTACTCAACATAGTAACCAAATCAGGTGTCGGCTGTGCCGACAGAACCATTTCCAGCCCCTTTTCTGCGCCCCCTGTAACCTCCTCCGGGGAGGAACACTCAGCCTCGGATATGCCGACACGTAGTACCGACACACCCACACACACACTGCCCAAACCAGGGGATAGACCCACAGGGAAGCCCGGAGAGAGAAAACACAGAGGGAGTTTGCCACCTCACACCCCAGTGCCCATATATCACACCAATATAATATATGATGATAGCGCTGCCCTTAATTATAAACAAGCACCAATTTATCTGTGCCCCCCCCATTTTGCTCCCTTTTACTTGAATGGAGCCTGGAGGTCCCGGGCCAGCGTCTCATGCAGCGGCTGTGAATGAGAGAAAATGGCGCTGGTGAGCTGTGCGGCTAAGCCCCGCCCCTACCCGGCGCACTTCAGTCCCGCAAAAATTCAAATCTCTTATGCTGGTGGGGGTATGAAAAAACGGTGCCTGGGCACCGAATATGCCTGTCTGCCAGCTCACAATGACCCCAGTAACATGATGCCCAGGGCGCTCCCCCCCAGCGCCCTGCACCCGCAAGTGCCGTTGGTGAAGTGTGTGGGAGCATGAAGCGCAGCGCTACCGCTGCGCTGTACCTCGTTACTGAAGTCTTCTGCCGTCTGATGTCTTCGGATCTTCTCATACTCACCCGGCTTCTTTCTTCTGGCTTCTGTGAGAGGGGTGACGGCGCGGCTTCGGGAACAAGCAGCTAGGCAAACCAAGTGATCGAACCCTCTGGAGCTAATGGTGTCCAGTAGCCTAAGAAGCAGAGCCCTTGAACTAAGAAGTAGGTCTGACTTCTCTCCCCTCAGTCCCACGATGCAGGGAGCCTGTAGCCAGCAGGTCTCCCTGAAAATAAAAAACCTAACAAAAGTATTTTCAGAGAAACTCAGTAGAGCTCCCCTAGTGTGTGTCCAGTCACTCCTGGGCACAGAATCTAACTGAGGTCTGGAGGAGGGGCATAGAGGGAGGAGCCAGTTCACACCCAGTCAAAGTCTTTTTAGTGTGCCCAAGCTATTTGCACCACAGATGTTTGCCTCGTATGTTTCCTTCGTGGGTGGTATTCACTACATGTGAATCTTTTCATACAGGGTACAGTGTATCATACTATTAGGCACGTCAGTTTTCCTATATATGCCTCGGGTCCATATATGGCTTATCTCCGATTGCGCATGGGTCCTGCGCATGCGCAAAGTACTGATAATCGGTACTTTGCGGTGTAGGACGGAGCAGCAACCAGACCTGATTGAGCCAATGGGGGATATTCAATGACCTTTTACACCGACTGTGGGTGTAAAAGTATCGCTGGGGGGGCTATCTAATTAGCCCCGATAAACCAGCGCGTGCTGCGGCTTATCAGGTTTATCAGCGCATGCCTCCGGCAGGTGAAGCAAAATCCCCAATAACAGCCCCGTTTTCATCTGAAAATGGGTCTATTTCACCCGAAAACACACAGGTTTCACCAGGGGTGCTTTACGAGAGGAGGAGGGGCCTGTGTGCTGCCTCCTCCGTACGGGCCCCCTCCTCTCTGCAGGAGCGCTGTAGAGTCTGAGCACTAGAGGGCATGTGCATGTGCAGATCTCTGGGAAAATGGCGCGGTGGCCATTTTCCCAGAGATTTCTCTACTACGCATGCGCAGAACTCCGTGAAAATGGCCGCTGTGCCATGTTCACTGGGTTTTAACAGCGCTGGTGACGTTGGCGCGGGACTCCGGAGGGGTGAGTATTAAAAAAATGGGTGCACTGTGTGTGGTGTGGGCCCCCTCTGGACTCAGGGGCCCGTGTGCACCGCACACACTGCACCCATTATAGAAACAACAGTGGGTTTCACTGAACCTGTGTGTTTTCGGGTGAAAACGCACCTTTTAGCGGACGAACTAATCGAATAAGCCGACCGAAAAACCTGAAGAAACATGTTTTTTTTTTTTACTCCCGATGTCTCTTCGGTGGCTAATTGAATATCCCCCTATGTGTTTTAATAAAAAAAGACATTATATGAGTTTTTAGAATAAAAAATTATTTGAATTTCCATAATTAAATAAACAAGATTGCAGACTGTATTGGTATACAAGCTGTACCTGCTAAATTCACCTGACTGTAAATATGAACAAGCATTTAGCAAGGTGCCAGATGCTCTATACTTGCTCTATATTAAACTGTAATCTACAAGGTAAGAGTGACTGCACAAACAGACGATTTCTCTAAGTGCAGTCATACACCAAACGTATTATCCAAAGCAAGGTATAGATAAATGTATAGAATGAAATGATAGATTAAACAACAGTGGCCTATGACTATATGTTGAGCAAAAAAAGCTATATTTAGCTCTGTGAAGAATACATAGACACATCTGCCACCTGTAAATAAAGAAAAGAAAAAGCCACTCAACTGATCACAGAACCGTTGACATATGAGAATATCAGAGCTTGCTCTTGTTCTGCGATCAGTTCTCCTTTACAGACGTTATGATTATGACGTCTCATGCTCTGTATGTCAGGAAGCAATGCTCCAGACTGATAGTCACTATTTGCTGTACTATGGAGAGCTGGAGACACAGCTAGATGGAGTTCATTAGGGGGACACAATATGGAAACCTTTTCTGCTTCTCATGGATTTCTCAAAGGCATCAAAGAAGACTTTGTTAGGAGCCATTAGGTAAGATCTGAAAAGATAAATTACTTATAGAGTATAGTAGTACTTGGTGGTTTTTGAGGACTAGTTTTGATTCCTCCAGCATCCACACTCTTCCTTTAGTCATACTACAGCGTATGAAGACTGTGGAGCATCCAATGTTTTTCTTGATTAACAGTTAATTCAAATAAATAAGTATTAATACCTATTTCATTATTCAATTTTCATATGATTAGATTTGTATCATATAGCTATAACATCTTTAATAGTCACATTCTTTTTTATAAGATTGTCTGTGACAACATTGTTCATACTTAAATATATATTTCATATACTCCAATGTCCAATAAAAAGATGTCAGTCCTCTTTAAAAGCGCTTGTCTCAGCTGCAGCTGTGTCACTTTATATATAGCAGATCAGCTTCAGAACTGCTTAAGCAAAACTTTTATCTAAAACAGACAATAAAGTGCTTCACAGCGCTGCTCTTACACCAAGTCTCTAGGGGATACCACACTTTCAAAGTATATAGAGATAGTCCATATATTTCGTCCGCTTAAATAAACAATATCTCTGATACACTTCACAATGTTGCTCTTGGAGTATAAGAGCAACATTGTGAAGTGTATCAGAGATATTGTTTATTTAAGCGGACGAAATATATGGACTATCTCTATATACTTTGAAAGTGTGGTATCCCCTAGAGCAGAGGTTCTCAAACTCGGTCCTCGGGGACCCACACAGTGCATGTATTGCAGGTCTCCTCACAGAATCGCAAGTGAAATAATTAGCTCCACCTGTGGACCTTTTAAAATGTGTCAGTGAGTAATTAATACACCTGTGCACCTGCTGGGTTACCTGCAAAACATGCACTGTGTGGGCTCCCGAGGACCGAGTTTGAGAACCTCTGCCATAGAGACTTGGTGTAAGAGTAGCGCTGTGAAGCACTTTATTGTCTGTTTTAGATAAAAATATTTCATATACTGTATTCATCAGATTTTTTTTACAGACAATGTTATAAAATATTTATAAAAACTAGTACACTATTGAATATTGGTCATTTATTATTTGGCAACGAGCAAATGTAGGTTTTCAAATCTGCTACTAAAATAACCGATCTAATCTTCATTTAAATTCTGAATATGCTTTAGCCAAATGGTATAGCCCTGTGGTTCCCAAACTGTGTGCCTAGGCACCCTGGGGTGCTGCGAAGCTCTTGCAGGGGTGCCTCAGGTTGGTGGTTCAGGACCAAAACAAATTATTTATTGTCAAAGTGATAGGCAAACCAGTGCTAGCGGCTGCCAATCATAAAACATGTGGACAATCAGAAGAACAACTGTACACAACCACATAACTGACCCTAAGGATGACAGGGATGTAGTTATGTGACCGGTGGTCAGGAGACCTCTACAACACCTCAACACCTCCCCCTACATCCCGCACCCTGAGAATCCCAACAGTCGGCATGTCGACTACCAGTGACTAGTCCCACTCGTAGATCTCCACGACACCCATAGAGTGGGAATAGATCCTGTGGCGCACGCAGGTTTCCACTGAGCCTGCAGCATGGCGAGTGCAGTGAGCCCTCAAGGGGCATGTTGCACTCACCACCCCCTGCCGGCATTCCGCTGCTGGGATACCAGCCAAGGTATGATGATTGCGGTCTTCTGACCGCCGGTCACGCATACCCAACCCGGATGACAGGTAGGCACAATTTACTTAATTTAATTTAAATTTTTTTGCAAATATATCAATAATAAACTTTTATCCTAGAGGTGCAGTGAAAAAAAATGCTGATATTGTCTGGTGCCGTGATGCAAGAAAGTTTGGGAACCACTTATATAGCCAATAGTTACATTAAATACAAAAATAATGAGAATGAGTTATCATACCCAGGGAACTTTTGTTCTCTATATATTTACATATTTAAGAGAAATCCCATATTTATTTATTATAGGACACATCCATATGTCAAAATAGGACAGTCCCCCATGTGATCGTCACCTGAAACTGATAGGCTTCGGCTAAACTTGCTTGGTTTAGGCTAATTTATGTCTTAAGTGAACACTGAGTTTGAGGAGTCGTGGACTGTGTTTATTATACTAGTCATTTTTGTGTGTTTGCATGTGTTTATTACATTTGCTGTAATTCTGTCATTAGAATGAAATAAATAATGCAGTTTAGCTTGAATTAAGTGAGACTGAAATCTAAAATCCAAATTTATTTTGAGCTCCCTTGATTATGGCATTCAGACATTATGAGCATCAGATCCCTTCTGTTATGGCTGCGTCACAGCACTCAGAGGTGGGCATACTCAACTACTCTCCCAGAATGCCTAGGAGACTCCTAAATTTGGGGTTACTCTGACGGACTTCCTAAGTGAATTGGGCAGTATAATGGCTTGGTGATGCAATTTGCATGGAATTGCATAATCATGAACCCACTTTCCAATAAGGAATCACAGCTTTTACATAGAACAGTGGGAGCACATAAATGCAATCATGGGGCCATGCCTCCCGCAGTTACCTCCTGGCTATCCCCTCCCAGTAGGGATGGGATTTAGGGGGTCATTCCGACCCATTCGCACGCAGAGGTTCTTCGCTGCGGTGCAAACGGGTCTGGAATGCGCATGCGTGGCATGCACATTGCGCACGTGCATTGTTGCCCGGCGCAACGACGCTAACAGAGAAGAAAGCGGTCACAGTGGCGACCGCAAGAAGATGGACGGCAAGAGGGCGTTTTGGGGCGTCAACTTACCCTTTGCTGATGTTTTCGGGGAGTGGTAAGTAAACCGCAGGCGTGTCCAGGCGAACGGAGGGTGGAGGTGGGACGTCAAAGCCGGCCCCATCATCGCTGGATCCGTCGCGCAGGGTAAGTATGTCCAGGGCTGGTCTTGTTTTGAGTAAAACTTTTTTAGCATAGCAGGGCTGCACAAGCGAACGCAGCCCTGCTATGCTAAAATACACTCATACACCACATAGGCGGAGATTAGCTGATTGCACCAGCAGCAAAAAGTTGCTTGGTGCGATCAACTCGGAATGAGGTCCATTGAACGCCCAACATCAATGCTTTCAGTCATAAAACATCAATTCCACCCAAACATTGATCACAAAACATTGATGTTTTTCCAATTAAACGTCATTTTTGTGCCTGAAAGCTAAATTGTGCTAGTATATGCTGCTGCGCCTCGACCAGGCTTCTGCATGACTGGCCGAACCTATCAGCAGTCAGTCACCATGCTATGTTTTAAATGTAACAGCCTGCAAAATGCAGGCACCTGCAAATTTCTGGTGAGTCTGCACAATTTTTTAAAGGGGCAATCATTTTAACTTTTAAATGATTGCACCTATAAAATATTGTACAGAATCACTGGGAATCCTAGCGGTGTCTGCATTGTACAGGCTATTACATTTACCCCGTGTGTCAGAATCGCACTGTAGTGACTTGCAGATCACACAAACAGCGGTGGTGCAGCCGAGTGCTGCTGCAGAATGGTCTCAAAGCGGAAGGAAGAGGTAGGGGGGCTTGCTGGCTACTGGTGCAAATCAGAACAAAGGCATAACACTTTTGGAAGAGATCTACTGATTGTGAGTAAACATTGATGGCAAAATATCAGTTTTCTGATATTTCACCACTCAATACCTATTCCTGCCTCCCAGAGGTGGCTGCCATTATATTGGGAACTAAAGAGAAGGGCTGTACTGAGCATTCTCTTAAGGGGGGTACTCACGGGAGAGATGTGTGCTGAGCGATCTTAACACAGACCGCTCAGCACACATCTCTCTCCCCGCTCAGCACAGCGCGATGTGCTGAGCGAGGGGGAAAGCCGACGGGGAGCCGCTCACTTCACACAACGGTGAAGTGAGCGACCCGCTAGATTGAGCCTGCATGCAGGCTCAATCTAGCACCGGCGATAGCGATGCGCGGGGCCGCGCATCGCTATCGCTGGGGGGCATACACACGGCAGATCCGTGCTTAAAATCTAAGCAATCTAGCAAGATTGCTTAGATTTTAAGCACGGATCTCTCCGTGTGTACCCCCCTTTACTCTAATTGTTTGCTAACATAGGGGGTAATTCCAAGTTGATCGCAGCAGGAATTTAGTTAGCAATTGGGCAAAACCATGTGCACTGCAGGGGAGACAGATTTAACATGTGCAGAGAGAGTTAGATTTGGGAGGGTTATTTTATTTCTGTGCAGGGTAAATACTGGCTGCTTTATTTTTACACTGCAAATTAGATTGCAGATTGAACACACCCCACCCAAATCTAACTCTCTCTGCACATGTTATATCTGCCTCCCCTGCAGTGCACATGGTTTTGCTCAATTGCTAACTAAATTCCTGCTGCGATCAACTTGGAATTACCCCCATATTGTGCACTAACCCTTGATTTAGGTTTCCCAATAAGTGCAGTTTATCACATTAGCTGTACATTTGTGTCATTAGATAGATGATGATGGGTTTTTTACACTACAAGCCCTCAAAGGATGACTTAAAAGTCACTGGAAATAATAATTTCTTAGTCATTGTAGGGAATTCAATTGTTAATTGTGATGGCCGCCACTAGATGGCACCCAATAGAGCAATTCAATTGTTGCTCTGTTCGGACGCAATCGGCTGCCAGTGCCAGCATTTTGGCTCGCACCCTCAGGGGGTCGCATGCTGAAATGAGTGAAAAGTGACCCATTTGCGCACCCAAATGGGACTTTTTGTGTTGCGCCCATTAGTTTGGTCAGATTACACTCATGGGTGCGATATGGGCGATAAAAAAGAACATCTGAATATCGCCCCCTGATCTCCGGTCACTTTAGACAGGAGATCGGGTGCAATATTACAATTGAATTCCCTCATTGGAAGATTAGACCAAAAGGCACTTTTACTGTTCCATAGATGAAAGACACTAGTGCAGTGGTTCTCAAGCTGTGTGCTGTGGCATCCTTGGGTGCCTCGGGACACTTCCAGGGGTGCCTCGGGTTGATGATAGAGAACCAATTCAAATTATTAATGGTTAATGTAATAGGTAAAACCAGTGCTAGTTATAAAATATGTGGAGAAACAGAAGCAAATCTTGTCCTTCACCATATAATTAAACTTAAACATGACATACAGTATAAACACAATTTACTTAATTCAATATTATTTTTTTTACATTTCCCATTAAGAATTTTTGGCCTAGGGGGTGCCATGAAAAAAATTCTGATACTCTAGGGCGCTGTTATTCAAAAAAGTTTGGGAACCACTGCACTAGAGGTCTGATTCTTCTTCATTACATAAGCTATTTTGAGTGTTCACCCACTGTCACAGTTATTCTTATACTTTTACTGTCAATAAAAATAAATTAGAACAATTAATCAGGGTTTTCAACCTAAGTGGCCTATTTATCATTAAATATTTAATGTAAATTCACTAAAAATAGCAATTTTCTGGGGGTAACAGCAAATATTTGGGGGCATATGTAATAGGGATCGAGTTTACCGAAGGTGCGGGAAACCAGCCGATCTCGGACGTGTTTTTTAAAGCTGCAATCACTTACAAGTCATGGTAAAAAAAACATCAGAGAACGGCCTTCATCCTGCACCTTTGGTAAACTCGGACCCTGTTACATATGCCCCTTAGTATCCCCCAGATGTACTATAGGGGGAACACAGCAGAAATCTATGGGGGTTGCAAAACTGCTAGAATTACCAAGCTCAGGAATACAAAGCATTCTGGAGCTTGGCCCCAATAGGATAACACCATCTCCAGATGGCCCACAGTGATTGCATCATCTCCGTCGGACCCTGCATGTGCATTTGCTGTCAGAGACCCAAACCTGGAAGAAGTGTGGAAGTCAGTGCCAGCAACCAACCAGGGGCAGGAGGGAGAGAGAGAGAGAGAGAGAGAGAGAGAGAGAGAGAGAGAAAGAGAGAGAGAGGTGGAATAAAAAGTTCAATTCAACCACTGTCTTTCTGTATCTATGGGCCTGATTCAGATACGGTTGCAACTGAGTGATTATCAGTAGACTGTCCATGCATTGCGGCTGCAGTGCATACAGGCCAAGGTACCTTTGCAGTGCCGCTCGCAGTGAGGAATCAGTCACAGAGAGAATGTCAGGAAGGCGGTAACTGGGAATGTCTGCAAAAACGCAGGCATGCCGTGACCATATTCAGGGTGTATTTTTGTGCGTGACTGTGATCTCATATGCATAAAATATGGTGGCAGTGTCGCAACTCCCGCAGCTATTCTGCACAGCCATGGAAACAGTCTAGGAATCAATGCTGCGGTTGTAATGGAGTACGCAGTTGCTGAGCAGGTTGCGATGGCTTCGCTGGGCATCTCTGTTCACTTGTGAGTGGCTGCTACACTTGTGGTGCCTCGCTGTTTCGTCACTAAGACCGCTGCTGCATCGGCATTGTGACCACGTCTGAATCAGGCCCTATATGTGTGTGTCTATATGCCTGAGATGTTAGAGCTCCCGGATTTCTCACTGGAGGACTTTTTCTTATTGTGACATATGATAGATAATTATGCCTGGGAATTACCAACTCTGTGACCTTTGCCGTAGTGTATGCGGGAAGTGTTTGTGAGATAGCATATTATGTAAGTAACAAGGTGTTTTTCAGGTCTGAGATATCACTATTGTAAGCTATTCACTTTGTTTCAAGTCTCTCTCTGCTAGCTCTATAAAACACAGGTATAATAAAAGTATAAAATGTTGCAACCATCCAGTGGCAGATTAAGGTCTACATGGGTCTGGAGCTGAGATTTAGGAAGGGCTCCAGTAACCTAACACATCACTGATGCGTTCCATACTGAATTAGACCCTACATCACTAAGCTACCTTCCTGCACTACATTACTATGCTACCTCCTCACATTACATTACTGTGCTACTTCCCCACACTACATAGAAACATAGAATTTGACAGCAGATAAGAACCACTTGGTCCATCTAGTCTGCCCCTTTTTTTTTATTCTTTAGGTAATCTCAACCCTTTTTGAACCTTAATTCTTTGTAAGGATATTCATATGCCTATCCCAAGCATGTTTAAATTGCTCTATAGTCTTAGCCTCTACCACCTCTGATGGGAGGCTATTCCACTTGTCCATTACCCTTTCTGTGAAGTAATGTTTCCTTAAATTTCCCCTGAACCTGCCTCCCTCCAGTTTCATTGTATGTCCTCGAGTTCTAATACTTCTCTTCCTTTGAAGAATGTTTCCCTCCTGAACTTTGTTAAAACCCTTGGTATATTTGAAAGTTTCTATCATGTCTCCCCCTTCCCTTCTCTCCTCCAAACTATACATGTTAAGATCTTTTAGCCTTTCCGGGTAATGTAGGCCTAGCACCATTTTAGATGACCTTCTTTGTACGCTCTCTAATGTATTTATATCCTTCTGGAGATATGGTCTCCAGAACAGGACACAGTATTCCAGATGAGGCCGCACCAATGACCTATACAGTGGCATTATTCCTCTCGCTATGCAAACAAGCATCTGACTTGCCTTTCTCATTGCTTTATTGCATTGCTTTACTGCCTTTAAGTCACTTGAAATTAGAGATGAGCGGGTTTGGTTCGTCGAGATCTGAACCCCCCCGAACTTCACCTATTTTACACAGGTCCGAGGCAGCCTCGGATCTTCCCGCCTTGCTCGGTTAACCCGAACGCAGCCGAACGTCATCATCCCGCTGTCGGATTCTCGCGAGATTCGTATTCTATATAAAGAGCCGCGCGTCGCCACCATTTTCACTCGTGCATTGGAGATTGAACGGAGAGGACGTGGCTGCGTTCTCTCCCTGAAAAGCTCCGTATCTGTGCTCAGTGTACTGCAAATATCTGTGCTCAGTGTACTGCAAATATCTGTGCTCAGTGTGCTGCAAATATCTGTGCTCAGTGTGCTGCAAATATCTGTGCTCAGTGTGCTGCAAATATCTGTGCTCAGTGTGCTGCAAATATCTATGTTCTCTGCCTGAAAACACTCCATATCTGTGCTCAGTGTGCTGCAAATATCTGTGCTCAGTGTGCTGCATTGTGGGGACCACCAGTATATAATTATAGTAGTACAGTACAGTAGGCCATTGCTGTATCTTGCAGCTCTGTGTCAAGTGTACTATCCATATCTGTGCTGCATTATTGTGAGCAGTATATAGTAGGACAGTTCAGCATTTTGGTGACCAGCAGTATACATAAAGTACAGTACAGTAGGCCATTGCTGTATCTTGCAGCTCTGTGTCAAGTATACTATCCATATCTGTGCTGCATTATTGTGAGCAGTATATAGTAGGACAGTGCAGCATTTTGGTGACCAGCAGTATACATATAGTACAGTACAGTAGGCCATTGCTGTATCTTGCAGCTCTGTGTCAAGTATACTATCCATATCTGTGCTGCATTATTGTGAGCAGTATATAGTAGGACAGTGCAGCATTTTGGTGACCAGCTGTATACATATAGTACAGTACAGTAGGCCATTGCTGTATCTTGCAGCTCTGTGTCAAGTATACTATCCATATCTGTGCTGCATTATTGTGAGCAGTATATAGTAGGACAGTGCAGCATTTTGGTGACCAGCAGTATACATATAGTACAGTACAGTAGGCCATTGCTGTATCTTGCAGCTCTGTGTCAAGTATACTATCCATATCTGTGCTGCATTATTGTGAGCAGTATATAGTAGGACAGTGCAGCATTTTGGTGACCAGCTGTATACATATAGTACAGTACAGTAGTCCATTGCTGTATCTTGCAGCTCTGTGTCAAGTATACTATCCATATCTGTGCTGCATTGTTGTGAGCAGTATATAGTAGGACAGTGCAGCATTTTGGTGACCAGCAGTAGTAGTAAAGACAGTACAGTAGGCCATTGCTGTTGATATATTACTGGCATATAATTCCACACATTAAAAAATGGAGAACAAAAATGTGGAGGGTAAAATAGGGAAAGATCAAGATCCACTTCCACCTCGTGCTGAAACTGCTGCCACTAGTCATGGCAGAGATGATGAAATGCCATCAACGTCGTCTGCCAAGGCCGATGCCCAATGTCATAGTAGAGAGCATGTAAAATCCAAAAAACAAAAGTTCAGTAAGATGACCCAAAAATCTAAATTAAAAGCGTCTGAGGAGAAGCGTAAACTTGCCAATATGCCATTTACGACACGGAGTGGCAAGGAACGGCTGAGGCCCTGGCCTATGTTCATGGCTAGTGGTTCAGCTTCACATAAGGATGGAAGCACTCATCCTCCCACTAGAAAAATGAAAAGACTTAAGCTGGCAAAAGCACAGCAGATAACTGTGCGTTCTTCTAAATCACAAATCCCCAAGGAGAGTCCACTTGTGTCGGTTGCGATGCCTGACCTTCCCAACACTGGACGGGAAGAGGTGGCGCCTTCCACCATTTGCACGCCTCCTGCAAGTGCTGGAAGGAGCACCCACAGTCCAGTTCCTGATAGTCAAATTGAAGATGTCACTGTTGAAGTACACCAGGATGAGGATATGGGTGTTGCTGGCGCTGAGGAGGAAATTGACAAGGAGGATTCTGATGGTGAGGTGGTATGTTTAAGTCAGGCACCCGGGGAGACACCTGTTGTCCATGGGATGAATATGGCCATTTACATGCCTGGTCAAATTACAAAAAAATCACCTCTTCGGTGTGGAATTATTTTAACAGAAATGCGGACAACAGGTGTCAAGCCGTGTGTTGCCTTTGTCAAGCTGTAATAAGCAGGGGTAAGGACGTTAACCACCTAGGAACATCCTCCCTTATACGTCACCTGGAGCGCATTCATCAGAAGTCATTGACAAGTTCAAAAACTTTGGGTGACAGCGGAAGCAGTCCACTGACAACTAAATCCCTTCCTTTTGTACCCAAGCTCCTGCAAACCACACCACCAACTCCCTCAGTGTCAATTTCCTCCTTAGACAGGAAAGCCAATAGTCCTGTAGGCCATGTCACTGGCAAGTCTGACGAGTCCTCTCCTGCCTGGGATTCCTCCGATGGATCCTCGAGTGTAATGCCTACTGCTCCTGGCTCTGCTGTTGTTGCTGCTGGGAGTCGATCATCATCCCAGATGGGAAGTCAGAAGACCACTTGTACTACTTCAAGTAAGCAATTGACTGTCCAACAGTCCTTTGCGAGTAAGATGAAACATCACAGCAGTCATCCTGTTGCAAAGCGGAAAACTCAGGCCTTAGCAGCTGTGTTGGTATTAGACGTGCGTCCGGTATCCGCCGTTAGTTCACAGGCAATTAGAGAATTTCTTGAGGTAGTGTGTCCCCGGTACCAAATACCATCTAGGTTCCACTTCTCTAGGCAGGCGATAGCGAGAATGTACACAGACGTCAGAAAAAGAGTCACCAGTGTCCTAAAAAATGCAGTTGTACCCAGTGTCCACTTAACCACGGACATGTGGACAAGTGCAGCAGGGCAGACTCAGGACTATATGACTGTGACAGCCCACTGGATAGATGTATTGCCTCCCGCAGCAAGAACAGCAGCGGCGGCACCAGTAGCAGCATCTCGCAAACGCCAACTCGTTCCTAGGCAGGCTATGCTTGGTATCACCGCTTTCCATAAGAAGCACACAGCTGACAACCTCTTACGGAAACTGAGGAACATCATCGCAGGATGGCTTACCCCAATTGGACTCTCCTGGGGATTTGTGACATCGGACAACGCCACCAATATTGTGCGTGCATTACATGTGGGCAAATTCCAGCACGTCCCATGTTTTGCCCATACATTGAATTTGGTGGTGCAGAATTATTTAAAAAATGACAGGGGCGTGTAAGAGATGCTGTCGGTGGCCCGAAGAATTGCGGGCCACTTTCGGCATCCAGCCACCGCGTGCCGAAGACTGGAGCACCAGCAAACACTCCTGAACCTGCCCCGCCATCAGCTGAAGCAAGAGGTGGTAACTAGGTGGAATTCAACCCTCTATATGCTTCAGAGGATGGAGGAGCAGCAAAAGGCCATTCAAGCCTATACATCTGCCTACGATATAGGGAAAGGAGGGGGAATGCACCTGACTCAAGCGCAGTGGAGAATGATTTCAACGTTGTGCAAGGTTCTGCAACCCTTTGAACTTGCCACACGTGAAGTCAGTTCAGACACTGCTAGCCTGAGTCAGGTCATTCCCCTCATCAGGCTTTTGCAGAAGCAGCTGGAGAGATTGAAGGAGGAGCAAAAACGGAGCGATTCCGCTAGGCATGTGGATTCACGGGTGGTCAATCTGTTGAAATCAGAGCACTACATTTTGGCCACCGTGCTCGATCCTAGGTTTAAAGCCTATGTTGTATCTCTCTTTCCGGCAGACTCAAGTCTGCACATGTTCAAAGACCTGCTGGTAAGACATTTGTCAAGTCAAGCGGAACGTGACCCGTCAACAGCTCCTCCTTCACATTCTCCCGCAACTGGGGCTGTGGGGAAAAGGCTAAGAATTCCGAGCCCACCAGCTGGCGGTGATGCAGGGCAGTCTGGAGCGAGTGCTGACATCTTGTCCGGACTGAAGGACCTGCTAACGACTACTGACATGTCGTCTACTGTCACTGCATATGATTTTGTCACCATTGAAAGAATGGTGGAGGATTATTTGAGTGACAGCATCCAAGTAGGCATGTCAGACAGTCCGTACGTATACTGGCAGGAAAAAGAGGCAATTTGGAGGCACTTGCACAAACTGGCTTTATTTTACCTAAGTTGCCCCCCCTCCAGTGTTTACTCCGAAAGAGTGTTTAGTGCAGCCGGTCACCTTGTCAGCGATCGGCGTACGAGGTTACTTCCAGAAAATGTGGAGAAGATGATGTTCATCAAAATGAATTATAATCAATTCCTCCGTGGAGACATTCACCAGCAGCAATTGCCTCCAGAAAGTACACAGGGACCTGAGAAGGTGGATTCCAGTGGGGACGAATTAATACTCTGTGAGGAGGGGGATGTACACAGTGAAAGGGGTGATGAATTGGACAAATGAGGAGGAGGTGGACATCTTGCCTCTGTAGAGACAGTTTGTGCAAGGAGAGATTGATTGCTTCTTTTTTGGTGGGGGCCCAAACCAACCAGTCATTTCAGCCACAGTCGTGTGGCAGACCATGTCGCTGAAATGATGGGTTCGTTAAAGTGTGCATGTCCTGTTTATACAACATAAGGGTGGGTGGGAGGGCCCAAGGACAATTCCATCTTGCACCTCTTTTTTTTAAATTTATCTTTGCATCATGTGATGTTTGTGGGGCTAATTTTTTTAAGTGCCATCCTGTCTGCCACTGCAGTGCCACTCCTAGATGGGCCAGGTGTTTGTGCCGCCCACTTGGGTCGCTTAGCTTAATCATCCAGCGACCTCGGTGCAAATTTTAGGACTAAAAATAATATTGTGAGGTGTTCAGAATAGACTGGAAATGAGTGGAAATTATAGTTATTGAGGTTAATAATAATATGGGATCAAAATTACCCCCAAATTCTATGATTTAAGCTGTTTTTGAGGGTTTTTTTTTTAAAAAAACACCCGAATCCAAAACACACCCGAATCCGACCAAAACATTTCAGGGAGGTTTTGCCAAAACGCGTCCGAATCCAAAACACAACCGCGGAACCGAATCCAAAACCAAAACACAAAACCCGAAAAATTTCCGGTGCACATCTCTACTTGAAATAGTGACTCCTAAATCCCTTTCCTCCTCAGTAGTATCCATTATAGTACCATTTATTATTATTTAGCCTTTGGGTTTTTGAGACCCAAGTGCATGATTTTGCATTTATTAGCATTAAACTGTAGTTGCCACGTTCTTGACCATTTCTCAAGCCTAGCTGGGTCATCAATCATTTGTTTTACCCCTCCCGGTGTGTTTACCCTGTTGCAAATCTTTGTATCATCTGCAAAAAGGCATACTTTCCCTTCAATACCATTTGCAATGTCACCAACAAAGATATTAAATAGAACTGGTCCAAGTACAGATCCCTGGGGTACTCCACTGATAACATTTCCTTCCATAGATTGCACTCCATTACATTGATTGACTACATCCCCGCACTGCACTACAGTACATCCCCAAACTATATCACTGATATTTATTCACCCTACATCACTGCACTACATCCCTGCAGTATATCACTATGCTCCCTTCCCTCCCTACATCTCCACTATTTCACTGCACTACATCTTCAGACTATGGGCCTAATTCAGACCTGATCATAGCAGCAAATTTTGTAGCAGATGGGCAAAACCAGGTGCACTGTTGGAAGGGGGGGGGGGGGGGACAGATATAATATGTGCAGAGAGAGTTAGATTTGGGTGTGGTGTGTTCAAACTGAAATCTAATTTGCAGTGTGAAAATAAAGCAGCCAGTATTTACCCTGCACAGAAACAGTCAAACCCACCCAAGTATTACTCTCTCTGCACAAGTTATATCTGCCCCCCTGCAGTGCACATGGTTTTGCCCATCTGCTAACAAATTTGCTGCTACGATCAGATCTGAATTAGGCCCTATATTCTCGCACTACTTCTTCCTACCCACACCACATTACTGCTCTATCTTCCCACACCACCGTACTGCGCTACCTCCGCACACCACAATACTCGTTACCTTCCCACGCCACATTACTGTGCTATCTTCCCACACCGCATTACTGCGCTACCTTCCCACACCACCGTACTGCGCTACCTTCCCACACCATATTACTGCGCTACCTTCCTGCACCACCGTACTGCTCTACCTTCCCACACCACATTACTGTGCTTCCTTCCCACACCACCATGGTAAATGGTAAAAAGTAAAAACACTGCCATCGCAACACACTCCATGCTCTCTGTATTTTTAAAACACATTTCTGTAATTCATTGTTTCTGTACTGTATGTTCATTCTATGTGTTAGGTGCTATTGGACAAAGAGAGCTATACTGTGTGAATAAAATTATAGTCATTACTTGTCCCCTTTAGTTTATAACCTGCAAACTGTTTGAGATGTTTTATGACTATGTTTTGCACCCTGAAATTAACTAGCTATACATTGATTATATGCTACAATGTTGGGAATGAGCAAATAACTGGTTTTCAACAGTGTCATTGTTTACACTGTTCTTATTATTTCAATATCCTGTATTGATATGAAGGTTAAACAAGATTATGAGAAAACAAGAGACATAAAAACCAATGAACCAATGTTGTCTTTTTTTTCAGATGCAAAAGTAATTAAAATGAGGGATCTGGGTACAAGAAGATATCTATTGAATACTTTGCTCACGTTGATCTTCACTACTGACCTTGTGACATCAACAGGTAAAATAGTATCTCATCTACATACATGTGACATTATGTTACACCTAATAGTTTTTTTTTTTGCATAATCAGACGTGTGACCATTTATATACATCTCTCTCTCTCTCTATCTATCTCTCTCTCTATATATATATATATATATATATTGTGCATTGAATGTTTGTGCAGGATAATCTCGACCACTACTGAACCAATTTTGATGGGTTTTTCACTGAAATGTTCTTTAAGCTCTTTCAAGTAGCATAGGCTATGAATCATCTCGCTATCATGTTAATTGGCTAATTATAAAAAAAAAAAAAAAAAAAGATTTCTATCCAGATCTATATTCTATATCTATACAATTAATAAAATTGTTCATCTGTATGTATGTTTGCAATAATCTTGAACTACTGAACCAATTGTGATTGGGTTTTCACTGAAATGTTCTTTAAGATCCTCCGGTAACATAGGCTATAAGTCATCTCGTTATCGTATTAATTGGCTAATTAACAAACAAAATCACAGCGTCTATTCACCGCCGCTCTGCTAAACAGGGCAGCAAGAGACAGAGCCTCCCAACTGGCCCCCACCCACCGCGGGACACTCCCCAAAAAACGGGACTGTCCCGCGAAAATAGGGATAGTTGGGAGGTATGGGCAAACCATGTGCACTGCAGGTGTGGCAGATATAACATGTGCAGAGAGAGTTAGATTTGGGTGGGTTATTTTGTTTCTGTGCATGGTAAATACTGGCTGCTTTATTGTTACACTGCAATTTAGATTTCAGTTTGAAGACACCCCACCCAAATCTAACTCTCTCTGCACATGTTATATCTGCCCCCCCTGCAGTGCACATAGACAGGGCCGTTTCTAGCCAATTTGGCTCCCAGTTCGAGATTTAAAAATGCGCCCCCCTCCCCCATAGATACAAAGAGAAAAGTATGCTCCTGGCAAGGGGGCGTGGCCTCGTTAAAATGGGCGTGGCTTTGTTAAGATGGGCGTGGTCTCATCTGATCTCATCATCACGGCCACCACAGGATAAAAAAAAATCAATCCTCATTTTACACATTACAGCAGGCACGTGCCCCCATTTTACACATTGCGGCAGGCACGTGCCCCCATTTTACACATTGCGGCAGGCACGTGCCCCCATTTTACACAGTACAACAGGCAAGTGTCCCCATTTTACACATTGCGGCAGGCACCTGTCCCATTTTACACAGTACGGCAGGCAAGTGTCCCCATTTTACACATTGCGGCAGGCACGTGCCCCCATTTTACACATTGCGGCAGGAAAGTGTCCCCATTTTACACATTGCGGCAGGCACGTGCCCCCATTTTACACAGTACGGCAGGCAAGTGTCCCCATTTTACACATTGCAGCAGGCACGTGCTCCCATTTTACACATTGCGGCAGGCACGTGCCCCCATTTTACACATTGCGGCAGGAAAGTGTCCCCATTTTACACATTGCGGCAGGCACGTGCCCCCATTTTACACAGTACGGCAGGCAAGTGTCCCCATTTTACACATTACAGCAGGCACGTGCCCCCATTTTACACATTGCGGCAGGCACGTGCCCCCATTTTACACATTGCGGCAGGCACGTGCCCCCATTTTACACAGTACAACAGGCAAGTGTCCCCATTTTACACATTGCGGCAGGCACCTGTCCCATTTTACACAGTACGGCAGGCAAGTGTCCCCATTTTACACATTGCGGCAGGCACGTGCCCCCATTTTACACAGTACGGCAGGCAAGTGTCCCCATTTTACACATTGCAGCAGGCACGTGCTCCCATTTTACACAGTACAACAGGCAAGTGTCCCCATTTTACACATTGCGGCAGACACGTGCCCCCATTTTACACAGTACGGCATGAAAGTGTCCCCATTTTACACATTGCGGCAGGCACGTGCCCCCATTTTACACAGTACAACAGGCAAGTGTCCCCATTTTACACATTGCGGCAGACACGTGCCCCCATTTTACACAGTACGGCATGAAAGTGTCCCCATTTTACACATTGCGGCAGGCACGTGCCCCCATTTTACACAGTACGGCAGGCAAGTGTCCCCATTTTACACATTGCGGCAGGAAAGTGTCCCCATTTTACACATTGCGGCAGGCACGTGCCCCCATTTTACACAGTACGGCAGGAAAGTGTCCCCATTTTACACATTGCGGTAGGCACGTGCCCCCATTTTACACAGTACAACAGGCAAGTGTCCCCATTTTACACATTGCGGCAGGCAGGTGCCCCCATTTTACACAGTACGGCAGGCACGTGCCCCCATTTTACACATTGCGGCAGGCACGTGCCCCCATTTTACACAGTACGGCAGGCAAGTGTCCCCATTTTACACATTGCGGCAGACACGTGCCCCCATTTTACACATTCCGGCAGGCAAGTGTCCCCATTTTACACATTCTGGCAGGCAAGAGTCCCCATTTTACACATTCCGGCAGACTGCGTCCCCATTTTATACATTCCGGCAGGCAAGAGTCCCCATTTTACATATTACGGCAGGCAAGTGTCCCCATTTTACACATTGCGGCAGACAGGTGTCCCCATTTTACACAGTACGGCAGGTGGTGGGGGGGGGAGGGAGAGAGAGGGAGAGGGGCTGACTTACATTTGAAGCGGTTCTTCCCGCTCTTCAGCCGCCTCTCCCTCGTTTGCGCGGCGCTGGCCGGCTTGGCTCCCCCTTCTCCCTCCTCCCGAGTGCCCAGCTCGGGGGGCGGGGGTTTCGCGGAATGACGCAATTGCGTCGTGACGTCACAACGCAAACGAGTCATTCCGCGAAACCCCGCCCCCCGAGCTGGGCACTAGGGAGGAGAGGGGAGGGGGGATTCAAAGTGCTGAAGAAGTGCCGCGGCGGGTGCCCCGTGCGGTTGCACGGCTCGCCCGCCGCAAGAAACGGCACTGCACATGGATTTGCCCAACTGCTAACAAATTTGCTGCTGCAATCAACTCTGAATTAGGCCATATATGCTTTGTGCTGATGTGTGTAGATGGGTATTCATTCTCATGTAACATGATACATTTACCTACATCATTTATCATTAAGTTCTAAAGCTCTGCAATATACCTGTCACCACCAGCAGGCTAATTCTATGTAGATGTATGTTTTAAAAGCAAAATACTTTGTAAAACACTATGGGGCAGTGGTATATTTTGCCATAGTTGCATCTGTGACATTATACTAATACTAGTATCAGCCCTTCCCCTGGTATACATGTGTAAGACTGCAAGGACTGGGGCGCCCACTTTGCGCTTCTTTAGACAAAACACTCCCACTTGGTATGTCTTTAAAAGCTGGCATCAAGGTAGGAGAAGTCCGGTTCAGATTTTCCCGCAGTTCGAAAATTCAGATCTTAAAGACATATTTCAGATTTCGGATTGCAAAAATTACGTGATTTTAGCTATTTTTATAGATTTCTTTCGATTTTTTTTAAATCAATGATTAGCAATTTTTTGCCAATTTTTTAACCAAACCAAAAACCGAATCCAAACCAAAACACTTGAGGGTGATGAATTAAAACCAAAATCAAAACACGGGGGCCGTACATATTTCTAATTGAAGTAGCGCTTGTCCCATGCTAGGTGCAGTTTTCCATCAGAGTGTGGCCTCCATTGTATTCAATTAAGTGAGTTCGCACCCAGTTATGCGTCACACCAACGACAATCTCATGCCCATAAGACTATACATCTCTGTGCATCTAGCCACCTCACAGTCACCACCCAGGAACAATACATTTCCCATGCATTTCTGAGACTGTTTTACTCAATCGCTACTTGCATGTACGTGCAGTAGAAATAACTGACAATTTGCACGAATATCAAGCCCCAAGGCCAGGGCTTAAAGTGGTCCTGGAGAGGTGGTTGAACTCATGTACCATGTGATGGGGCAGGTTTTTCTGTTGGAATTACTGTGCAGGGTAATGGAAATGGTGGAACTAGTTCCCCCTACCATTACAGGTGGTGGAACTCAGTTCCACCTCGTTCCCCTCCACTTTAACCCCTGCCCAAGGCTCTTCTGTGGGGCATTTACTGCATATTGAATGCAGTTAGAGGTGTTATGGTAGAGGTCACAGTCCTCAGTGCCCATGCTCTTACCAGTGTGGCTCTATTTATTCATAGTAACATAGTAACCTAGTTTCTGAGGTTGAAAAAAGACAATTTGTCCATCGAGTTCAACCCATTTGTGTTCTCCTATGCTGTATTATTTTAAGGACTCATTTTGACTGTTGCAAATGTCGGCGGTTGTGTTTATTCCTTTTTTTTAATAACTATAGTGCATTACTACGCACCATAACCCTGTATATTCTTATCCATTAGGTATTTATCTAGCTCATTCTTAAAAGTGTTGACCGAGTCCGCCATTACTACTCTCTCAGGCAGGGAATTAGAAACACCTATTGTCCTTACTGTGAAGAATCCTTTTTGTCTCTATAAAGAACTGTGGTGACTTGCGCCCTTCTAGCTGCTGCTTAGATCCACTCACAAGAGCACCAGACTCGTTGGAAACATAAATACAAAACAATGTCTCTGTGTGCACAATCTCCTCTCCTCTAGCCTAAGCGGGTGTCCACGTGTCCTCTGTGTTGATTTTACCAAAAACAGATCCCCCGCAAGCTCTGTATATTTGTCCCCTTGTATATTTGTAAATGTTGATTATGTCCCCTCTTAGTCTCCTCTTTTCCATTGTAAACATGCCTAGCCTTGCAAGCCTTTCCTCGTATTCCACCGTCTCCATCCCCTTAATTAGTTTGGTCACCCGCTTCTGAACCTTCTCTAGTTCCAGAATATCTTTTTTGTAATATGGTGCCCAAAATTGTGCACAGTATTCAAGATGTGGCCTCACTAGGGATTATATAATGGGAGTGAAGATTGTCCAAGAGTGACTTATTAGTGTCAAAAATGGGCTTTTCACAGGGTGAGGGGTTTATGAAACATGAGTTTTTTTTATTTGCAAGTAAGGGGGTATGAGGGGTACTATTATTAGGTTATAAACTCACTAGAGGGTCTATTGCCAATGGGGGTGGGAAGTTATTATATAATGGGGGCCTATGGACACGGGGGAAAGAGAGGATAGGGCGGCGCAAATACTCCCTAGCTAAATATTGCAATATATTATTAAAATTAAATTTTAAACGTTAATTTAAAACAAAACACGACAATTTCTGAACTGTTTTGTGGGGCAAAAATTGTCAGTGAAGTGGTTAAAACATATCCAACAAAATTTTATCACCTAAAGAAAAAAAAATTGTTAAAAAGAAGGAAGGTGAGGCGCTGCTTTCTTACATTTCCCTAGCGGCTGCTAACCTCTGCAGCCACAGGTTGGGGGGGTGTCGCCGGGCTGCCTGGTCAGCAGTGATCCGCTACATGGCATGCACTTGGAGGAGGGAATCAGGATAGGAAGCTAGCAGCAGCTGCAGGAACATTTTCTTTCAGCAGCCGCACAGTGGGCTTTCTGACTGGTTTCATCAGATGCGCCCATGTATGGGAAAACCCAGCCTGGTATGTTCACATCTGATGCAACCGCACCAGACAAGTGGTTAATTTACCTATTTTAAACATTATTTAAATAGATGGTGCACATTGCGATAGCTGAATTAGCAGATACTGTATCTGTCTGTCCTCAGGCCCATCTATTGTTTACGAGTTATTCTGATGAAATTAATTTATAAGACACTACCTAATACATATGGTGAGTTGTATGTTTCACAGTGCCGTCTTTGGTCGCGCCAACATAGTGGGCCGTTTCTGGCGAGGTTGCCTGTATTATCATCCTATTACAATCAGTGGCTTGAAACTGTCCAGAAACAATCTGAAAACACCGTAGCTTCGCAAATGCGGACCCTCTCCTACACTAGTAAGCTGCTGTGTCACCCAGTGTGTATGATCCTATATTTAGGCATTTGTTCAATTCACCATGTGGAGAACAAAGAATAAACAATACTTAAATTGGGGATCATGGATCCCTATGGTAAATGAACCATCTGTATTTACAAAATATAAAGCCGAGGATGGGGAATGGATACAGCATGCAGAGTCACTGCCAGGGGACATACAGGGGGTATAATTTTACGAGACCCCCAGACCTGGTGTTGAGGTTGTCCAGATCTGATGATCTCGTTCAGCAGAGTTATCCGCTTATTTCACTATTTGGTGATCATCTGCAAAATCAATTTGGCTCCTGAAGCAATAATGGCTGAGTTACTACTTAGTTCTCAGTGCATTTAGTGTCCATAAAAATGTCTGCCAGGCAATCAGTTACAAATACACACTGTAATGTAGAAGCTAATTTACCCGACACTTGTGTGCTGCAGCCTTTATTTTATGGCTTTATTATTGTGAGAAGCAGAGGAGCTATGACTAGTGCTATGTGGGTTTGGCCAGTACTACGTGGGCATATACAACACCATACACTGTCAGCCCAATGTCTCCCTAAATATGTAAAAGTATAATTGGACCATTTTGGGGCAGAGATCTTATGCCTTTGAGAGTGAAAAATGGAGAGTGATAAACTACCAATCAGCTCATGTAATTTTTCAAACACAGCCTGTAACATGACAGTTGGGAGCTGATTGGTTGGTACTTTATCACCATGAAATGTATCACTTTTGAAAGCTTAGTACATCTCCCACATGTATCTACCTTCCATCCCAGCACAGTGCTTTTTGCACAGTTCAGTCAGTAAAATACATCTCAGCCTATAGCTCATCAACTCGTGTGATATTATTGGTCCATCGGAAAAGACTTGTAATGGCTTGGCATGCTAAATCCAGGCTATTGATGAATGCAGTTTGGCTTTAGCCAGTGAATAGCTTTGCAGCAAGGAATAGAATAGCTCTGAAATGGTTGGTATTTCTAATTAGCTTGCGGATAAACAAAACAAAATCTATTTGCACTTTTAAGATTTTGTTATTTTATTACTGAAACATTGCCATGTAAAATACAGGTTAATATTGTACATTTGCTATGTATTACTGTTTGATAGTGTAACCTTGCAAATGTCATCTAATTAATTAGCTGTTAGCCAGTCAGCCCTTAAACAGGCTTTATTAATCTTCTTATGTTTTAATTTTGTTCTCCGCAGATAGGCTCTTTAATAATGAAGTGATAAAACCCCGAGAGAGATCCATACACAAATTCAATAATACCCTGAGATAAGCGGCATTAGCCAGGCAGATGGATTCTCAGCTTGAGTAAATACATTAGAAGGCATGAGCACAAAGCTAAGAGATAGGGAACTGTTGGAGGGCTAATTTGTCGTAAGAGGTTTAACCAATTGTCAGGGCTGCCATTAGAAATTGTGGGGCCCAGGACTGACAAATTAAACAGCCTCTCCTCAAACAAAAAAACAAACATAAAACACAAATACACACTGGCTCCCGACAGGAAAAATAGTACATTGGCACAAAGGAAAAACATAAAACATACATAATTTCCCCAGTCCCACACTGACCTGTCTACAGTACTTGCCCATGGTCAGAGAGGCAACTGTAGGGCTCCCAGGTGGTTTATCTCCCAGCCAGAGGCACATTGAGGGGCAGCAGACACATGCTATGATGCCTTGTCCTTTAGTCCTAAAAGCCGGGGGAGGGGGGGGGGGGTTGTTACTGTATGTCTCAGGGGCCTGAGCAGGTAGTGTTTATGTCCCTTGAGCTGAGGGGCTGGTAGTGTTTGTCCCTCCCGGCGACCATCTAAAAGCTGGGATCCCGACATCGGTATGGTGGCCGGCTGTGGTCAGTGGTCACCCGAACCTGACCCTGGGTAGGGTGTGTACTTCATGTCTCTGGGGCAGGAAGTGTGGGTGGGATAGAAGGGTAGTATATGTCTCTGGGCCAAGGGGGAGGGTGGGGGATGTAGCAGGCTCTTTAGTGTATGTCCCTGGAGCTGGGGGTAGGGTGATAATTGCCTGCTGCTAGTTGTAGTGACAATGATGGTCAGTCACCTGATGCTTCTGCCCTGCTGGGGAGCAACGGTTTACTGTGGCAGTGGAGGGATGAGGGCGGGGGAGAGCCAGGCTGAGCACACAGCAGTATCCAGCACTGGTGGAGTATATGGTCCCCATTGCTCCTGGTAGATGCATCACAAGGAGAGTGTGGAACACACCCAGGTGTCATTCTTCCAGGAGGTGACACCAAAATCCTGCTCCTTGTTCCAGCATGTCTTTGATATCCATCACATATATTTTCATAAAGTGGATTTCCTCATGGTTAACATGAAAGATAGAATTAAAAAATATAGGGGGTCATTCCGACCCGATCGCTCGCTGCAGTTTATCGCAGCGATCGGGTCAGATCTGTGCATGCGCCAGCACCGCAGTGCACCTGTGCATGCAGGACGGCCGAAGGCCGTTGTACCCTAGCAATCGCCTCTGCCTGATTGACAGGCACAGGCGGTCACTGGGTGGGAGGGGGCGCGGTCCGGCCAACGCAGGCGTGGCCAGACCATTGGAGGGGCAGGCCGCGGCGGCTGCGTGACGTTACACGCAGCCGCTGCAACCAGGGGCAGTGACGATCATCTCCTGGCCAGCCGCAGGAGCTGCGCTGGCCGGGAGTTACTCCACAAGTACAAAAGCATCGCCGCTGTGCGATGCTTTTGTACTTGTGCTGGGGGGGGGGGGTTTGGCACTGACATGCGGGGTGGACTAGCCCTGTGCTGGGCGTCCCCCCCGCATGTCAGGGAAGATGATCGTAGCTGTGCTAAATTTAGCACAGCTACGATCAACTCGGAATGACCCCCCCATAGTGCAACACTGTCTTCACAAAAAATAATTCTTGAATATACAGACTTACACTTACAATTTAAAACGTTAGCTAGAAAGTCAGATAAAATACACTATAAATGTAGCTGGATCGCCTACCATCATAGGACCTGGGCACAACAATGTACTGGGGCCCCTGCCCACTCATTCAGGGGAATAAATGAACAAAACATAAATAAATCATAAATTACGCCTACTGCAGACCCGCACAGACTCTTCACATGCTTCCATACAGTAAATGGCTGTCTGCACTCTGATTGGTGGATAGATAGATCCAGCCATCCACCAATCAGCATGCTGACAGCTATTCACTGTCTGGCTACAGGCTGGAAGGCAGGTAGAGAATGCTGCCTGGCTGCTCTGATTGTGTGTAATTCACAATTAGAGCGGCTGTGCGGCATTCTCTACCTACCTCCAAAGAAGCTCCAGATGTGACCCCTGGCCTAGCCTGACCCCTGACCTAGCGTACCCCTGTTTCAAGACCCCTAGAATTGTAGGGCCTTGGTAAGTTGCCCAGTGTTCCTTTACATTAAGATGGCCCTGACCTGTATGCACAACCAATCTGCTGATCCAGACAGTGCACATGGCTTGATGTGATGACATTAGTCTTATTCTAACGTCGCTGGACTATTCCCTTGAAACTGGGAAATTACTGCATTCCAGCTGCGTTTCACTTTCGGTGGCGGAAGTACGTATCATCTGTGTTCCATGTTATTGGCCTGGAAGTTTAAAAATAAAAGTATATAAAAATATAAAAAATATACATATGATTTCAAGGTAAATATTTAAAGATTTATCATTGCGATTTAGTACATCTTGAAAGAACAGCCCCTTTCTAATATTATTCAAATGTTTAGAAATCCTTATTTCATGATCGTATGAATGGGGGAGGCCGGACATACTTATGGTTGACTCAGAATGGGACGCTCTGCTAATATCAGGTACAGTGGAGCAATATGTTTCTACTGCGGATGCGCCTAAGCCGCTCCATGCTTGCATTCCGATTCTGTCCATACAGAGGCAAATGCAGATACATATTGAAAATGTAGTGGTTGTTTCTGGATGGTGACAGGGCAGTGACACAGACTTAGAGATGGCTCATCTTATGGGTGTGTTGTGGGAGTGTCATGGGCGTGTCAGTGATTGGGGTTGCATACACAGTTGCTCAGCCAATTACATAGCAGGCCAAACTGTGACAGAAAATCTGCACCTGCTGTTGGACCAATGCAAGTTTTGATGGTGGAACTGATGGTGAGTCTAAAGACGCATCAATCGATATTACAGTGTGTATGGATGCTGAAAGTGGGTGGCTTAGTCCAGGAGCAGATTGGGATAGAAAACCAGCCCAAGAAGTTTATAGAAGCAGCTCTAATGAAAAAGGGGTCGGTTGAAGGTGTGATGTTTGTTGAGGGGGGTTGGATCTTTCATAGGGCCTGATTCTGAGTTGTGCATAGTTGTGGCCTACTTGCGTCTTTTGCTGCCATTGCGTTATGTGATTTTATGCTAATGCTGCTATAATGCCCTTCCCTGATGTACATCTGAATATGCAAGCACAGACATGCCCACTCTCAGTCTTTAAAGATGCTGTGATCATGCTTTCTGTGTTATTGGTGTGGCACCACAATCGGTCGCACCATTAAAACTTTCGCTAGCCCTATGCTAGGTGCAGATTATCCATCTGAGTATGGTCTCCAATGTGAGTGACTCAGTGTCTCTGTACGTAACCAATCCCATTGTACATTACATCTGCGTCTGATTAGCCAACCCCCTGTAACCACTTAGGAGTGCCCCTGCACAATTTTAATACACTTCTTGGTGCATGCATCTGAATCTGTACAGTGACTGTTTATGAACACCATCGGGATGCATGCTCAGTACAACTCAGATGCATGTGCATACGAAAGACATTGCACAAGATAAAAAATAAAACACATTGGCACCCACAGGAAAAAATAAATAAACACATATGTGATAGAAACAGATGTATTAGATTCCATAAGGATTTACCCCTTTTTCACATGTAACAGAGATCCACTGTGCCACAAACTACAGTTTAAGATGTTAATAGGCCAGAAAGACCTTTGTTGGGATTATTCAAGGAATTCTTCTCAAAGGTAACCAATGTACTCCTGAACCTGCAAAAGAAAGACATTTGTTTATCTCTGATTATAACCCAGAAACATCACACAAGAAAACAAACTAACACATTGGCCCCCAAAGGAAAAAAACTAACACACTGGCCTCAATAGAAAAAAAAGAATGGGCCCGCAATAGAAAAAAAACCAAAACACTTTGGCCGCTAATAGGAAAAAAATAAAACACAATGGCTCCCATATGGAAAAAAAATCACATTAGCCTCCATAGGAAAATAAAACAAACACAATGGTCTCAATAGTGTTATGAGCCACGGCTGTGGCTCATTCATATGTTTCATTTTGGTTATGTATTTTATGTTAAACTTCTGTTTATGTTCCCCGTGGGTGTCATGGGGTGCTCGGAGCTCACCCTTAAGGAGAGGATACTGTTATGAACCACAGGTAGTGGTTCATTCTTATTTTATGTTATAGTTCTCTTGCAGGCCAGGATTTCCTTTTGCTCGGGGTTAGAAGATATTTGTTTGCTGTCAGTGGTGAGTCTGTGTAATTGCACCCTGTTTCCATGTGGTTGGTCTCACCTGTCTGCTAATTGCATCTTGTCAGTTTGGAGTCATGCAATGGGGCAGCTGCACGACATAATTAATTAGGCCTCTCTGTTATTTGCTGGCTGAGTGCAATTCACAGACGCTGGTGATATTTCTAGGTTTCCAGTCTTCCAGAGTGTTTGAGTTCTGAGCTTGTTCCTGCCAATTCCTGAGCTCCTGTCTAGCAGTGTCTGACTAGCTGCTTCCTGTGTCGATTCCTGTGTCAGTTCCCGTGTCCTGCCATGAAGCATTCCTGTCCTGAAGTCCTGTGGCTTTGCCTGTGCCTGGTCGAGTTTCTAGCTTCTTGGTGTCCACCGGTCTGTCGTTTGGGATTCTGCCTGTCCTCCAGTTCTGAGAGTCTGTGTCGGCAGCATTGGGGGTTCCTGTCCGTTTGCCAGTATTTGTACCAGTTCCGTGAGTAGCGGCTTTGCCGCATCCGTCGGCCTAGGCCGCTGTATTCCTTGGTTGTATCTGTCACTGATGTTTTGCAGAGGGTTCTGCTTATGCTGTCACCGCCGGTACACAAAAGTATTGTGTCGGCGTGTGGTCAGCATTTCCTTTGTTGTTCTTTTCCTTTGGCGGCAAGCCGCACATACATTTAGTTTTAGGCTAGTTAGTAGCCCCTGGCTTTGGTTGTTTCAGTTAGAGGGCCCCTTGTTATTACCTTGTCTCAGTTCACGCTTTGTCTCTCTTTAAGACCTGAGTGGGCATCGGAGTTGGGCAGACCTAATCCACCCTTCAAACGCGGCTGCCATGGGCCCAAGAAACCATAGTCCTGCAAGCGTGAATTGACAACACGGGTAAAACAACGGAGGTAGGGTGCCAGGGGCTATTCCCGTTCCATTTCACCAAATCCAGTATTACGTCCTGGTGCTCTGGACTCACTTCATAACATCTCCCTTGTTCTGAGCACCAGGAACCTAACAAATAGGAAAAAAGTAAAACTCTTTGGCCCACTACAGGACAAAATAAAACAGATGCCCATATTACTGTCATTGTAATTCGGGGAGGAGGGGGGGGGGCAAAGATACACAATTCATCAGCATGTCATCAGCCTCTGTAGCCACCCTCTTTTACAGATGGTTGCGGGAGTGAGGCCAGCTGCGGGAGACTTGCCTACCTTACCGGGGGGTTGGCATGCCAAGTGATTTTTGGTAGCCTCTCGGCAAATTCGGGGCCGTAGGCTAGTATGCTGTAATGTAATATATCACATTCACTGACATTGTACAATGCACATTGCTTACAGTATACTACATAACACTTAAGGGCCCCATACACTAGAACGATAATGCCCGATTTCATCCGATTTCGACCTTTTGGGTCGATAAATCGGATGGAAAGTGGCAAATTGGATGTGTTTTACATCCGATCCGATGTGCACTCCCGTGAACATCGGATCGGAGCCCCTAGGTCGTTAGTGCTGCACTTGTGATATGTCGGTTCATGGCTGGGATCACATAAGATACATCGTATGCAAAAGGACAGCATACAATGTATCCTATGTGATCCTGCCGCCCGGGAGGCTGCCGGCGGTTCAACGGATGCGACATGAGGGTCCGACATGTCGCTCTAGTGCATGGGGCCCTTTACACTGCATATTACTTACATTACATATCACTTACACTAGTTACACACTGGCAGATATTTTTAGTCAGCCCGACAACTGGGACGATTATTCGCCTAGAGTGGGGTCCTGATATCTGTGATACACACTTTATCATTGCATCTGCAGATTCACCTGATTTTTCCTGAAATCTTGAGAAATCAGGAGATGGAAAAAATCGGGCTCAACCATACACTAACCGATATTTCCACCTGGACATATAGTATGGACAGATTATTAAAATGCACACACCCTGGCCGATATGTGGAGATTGTGGCCGAGATCTTTGCTTTGGAACGACAGATTGGAAAATCGATCAGTCGCGTTTGTGCCAAAGATTTTCCTATTTATCGTGAAACACCGAAACAATCCTTCGTACACATTATACAATAAATTTGACAGATCTACCGATTATTGTCAAATCGGCCTAATAATTGTATAGTGTGTACCAAGCTTTACAGTATGCTGCACATCACACACATTGCATATCATGTACACTGTACATCACACACTGCATACCACTTACACTGCATGTCACACACATGGCATAATACTTGTGTATGGGGTGGTGTAGGACTGAGTCTGACCATGACAGAAAGTACAGTTTCAGTGCTGCAGCTTGTAATACTTCTATGACCAGGGCCAGGCCGTGATACACTTACCTTACCTTAAATTTCAGACATGGCTGCCCCAGCTTTTTCCGGATTTGCAGTAATGTTGCAGGAAGGAAGACTTAGTGGCTGCTGGAGGCAGAGCCATGAGAAGTGACTCACGAGTTCCACAGAGGCTCTTGGGAGGAGCTGCCATCTTACTTCAGTACACAATGAGCTTCTGGACATACGCAGAAACGTCCGCTAGTCGGAGCTGAGTCCCTTGATGCGAATCCCAATCCCCTTCATATACTAGTATTTCTGCAGTGCAGGAGATGTATGAAATCTTCTAAAGAGTGGGGAAGTTAGGAAGTTGCCCATAGTAACTAATCAGTTTTTACCTACTATTGCATGTGCTTCATATATGCTATCTAGAAGCTGGTTGGTTGCTATGGGCAAATTCTATCCCTCCGAGATACCCATTGCTTGGAGGATCACAGGTGACCACCAGACAATGGGTACGTGTATCAACTAGTGGTGATAATATGTTTAATTCTGCATTTTTACCAAAAAGTGGATAACAGTCAGGGGTGTCAGAATGTTTTTAGGTTAAGGGGGCAAGATAACATTTTGGAGCCACCTAGTAAGCCACCACATCTTCTACTAGGTGCAGGAGTTAAACATTAGTAATGTAAGTATCCCGCATGTAGCGGGATACCAACTTGGAAATAGCAAAATGAAGCTGTGGCAAATTTCCCTATGATGTGCAAATATCTAGTCACTCCTATGTTAGGGTCTCCTGCTCTGTGCTGCCACGTCGTCATGGCAACCGGGAGACAAGTGCTAGCGGAGTAACCTGAGCGTAGCTGATTCTCCGGTTCGGGTCTTTTGCTGTGCAGTGGTTACAGGCTCTGTGCACGGCAGGGGATCCGGTCCTGGTTTTTGTGCTCACAGTCTGTGAGGTCTGAGTGGGGCGTGGACAGCACCTGCTATATAAACCCTCTTCTCAGGTTAGGCAGATGCTGCTGAATCTTTGTTGGTTAGTCAGTTCCTGAAAGCTAGCTAGTACTGTGTAAACTTTGTATTTGTTTGTTGCTTACTGCAAATAGGCCTTGGGATTTGGTATTACACTCTGCCAATCCAGACCTAGCAGTAAGACTGGAGTCAGTCGTTTAACCTGCTGGGGTTCTTTTGCTACTCTGTGAACCTAGCAAGTTTGCGGCTGTATTCTCAGACTTGCCTGCCAAAATCCTTTCTCACTGTGCAAGGTGTTCAGGTGTCAGTTTAGTGGCAGTAAGCTGAACCAGTGCACTGCAAGTGAGGACTAGGATTGTGGAGACTCTCCTTGTGTCTATTATTCCATCTCTGACCAAGGAGTTTACTGCCACACCCGTTGGTAACCCTTTAGGGTTTTGCTGTTGCCCTTAGCAACAGCATTTCGGGTTCTCTACGTATTAAATCACTACATCTCGCTTCTTTCCATCTGAGCATTCCTAATACTAGGGAGACACCCAGTTTCTTAGCCTTTCGGCTTCTCTGTTCACTTTGTGTTTATTTTGTTACCCTATCACCTTCTGTGTATGTAATGTCATATTCCCCAGTCTGTCTGTGAGTTCATTTGTTTTGCATCCCTCACCATTCAGACACCAGTACATTCCTGCTGGCACTGGTGTGCATAACATATTCAGCAGCCAAATACTCCTGTTGAAATTTTGTGGGAATATGGAGCATACCCCTCAAAATACTTTGCAACAGGTGGTCGATCAGGTGCAGGTCCTGACTCGACAATTTAATGATTTGTCCATTAAAATGCACACCTCACAGGCCGCTGGCGGAGCTCCCGCAGCAGCAGTACCTTTAGGGGTTAAGGAGCCGAAAGTAAATCTCCCGGATCGTTTTTCTGGAGATCGCTCGCAGTTCTTTTGTTTCAAGGAGAGCTGCAAGCTATATTTCCAGCTTAGGCCTCAGTCTTCTGGGTCGGAGATTCAGCGGGTGGGCATAGTGATTTCCTTGCTACAAGGAGACCCACAGGTCTGGGCATATGGGTTGCAGCCTGACTGTCCGTCGCTTAAAAGTGTTGATGCTTTTTTTACGGCACTGGGCATGTTGTATGATGACCCTGACAAGACGGCCTCAGCCGAGGCTCAGATTTCGATCCTTAAGCAAGGGCGAAGGCCAGTTGAGGTTTATTGTACGGAGTTTCGGAGGTTGGCCCATGATACCCAGTGGAATGACCCAGCCCTGAGACACCAGTACCGAAGAGGTCTTTCTAACCAGTTAAAAGACCAACTGGTACAATATCCCTTGCCTGATAGCTTGGATCAGCTCATGCAGTTATCCATTCGGGTGGATAGACGGCTGAGAGAGCGCAGGCTTGAAAGGGAGACCGAGGTTTCCTTCTTTCCCAAGGGAACCTCAGACTCTGAGGAATTTTCCGAGGAGCCTATGCAGATTGGGGCTACCCGCCTCTCCTCGCGTGAGAAGACGCGGAGGAGACAGCAGGGGTTATGTTTGTACTGTGGGAATAAAGGTCATGTGGTAGTATCATGCCCAGAAAAGCCGGAAAACTTCAGGGCCTGAGGGTAATGGGAAATATCCTGTCAGGCCAGAAGTCAGAATTTCCCAAGAAGACTTTTATCATTCCGGTGACCTTGAAGATCCTCGGTCAAACTGTCAAGACTGAGGCCTTTGTGGACAGTGGGGCCGACTGGGTTTTTATGGACCGCCAATTCGCCCTGAAACACTCTGTTCCCTTAGTACCCTTGGCATCGGAAATTGAGATTTGTGGGTTAAACGGGGAACCATTATCCCAGGGTAAAATTACCTCTTGCACTAGCCAGATTTCTTTGTTTATTGGAGCCACACACTCTGAAAAATTGTCCTTTTATGTGACTGTCTGTACTTTTGCCCCATTGGTGTTGGGGTTACCCTGGTTAAGGGCCCACAATCCTTAATTTGACTGGGTCTCTGGGGAGATTCTTAGTTGGGGTACTGATTGTTTCAGGAGTTGCTTGATCCTTCCAGTCAGGCTTTCGCAGCTAAGTTTGCCAGGATTGCCAAGATGTTATGCAGATTTTGCGGACGTGTTCTCCAAAAGAGTTGCAGAGGTACTACCTCCCCATCGCCCCTATGACTGTGCCATTGATTTGTTGCCGAATGCTAAGCTTCCCAAGAGCAGGTTGTACTCCCTGTCACGTCCTGAGACTCAGGCTATGGCAGAGTACATTCAGGAGAACTTGGCTAAGGGATTTATCAGACCTTCACAGTCTCCAGTTGGGTCGAGGTTCTTCTTCGTGGGTAAAAAGGACGGTTCGTTGCGACCCTGCATCGACTTCAGGGAATTGAACCGTATCACGATTAAAAACTCATACCCACTGCCTCTCATTTCGGTCTTGTTTGACCAGCTTCGTACTGCCACCATTTTTTCTAAGATTGACCTACGCGATGCGTACAATCTAATCCGATTAAGAGAGGGGGATGAATGGAAGACTGCCTTTAATACCCACTCAGGGCATTATGAATATTTGGTGATGCCTTTTGGGCTCTGTAATGCCCCGGCAGTCTTCCAGGACTTCATGAACGATGTGCTCAGGGAATATTTGGATAGATTATAGATTCTTAGTTGTATACTTAGATGACATCCTAATCTTCTCCCATTCCCTGGAGGAACATCGGAAGCATGTACGCTTAGTCCTCCAGAAACTCAGAGACCACTGGCTTGGGGCGAAGCTGGAGAAGTGCGAATTTGAAGTTCAGCAAATCGCATTTCTAGGATATATTATCTCCCCAGAAGGTTTCCAAATGGAGGGTTCCAAGGTACAGGCAGTCCTGGATTGGGTGCAGCCCACTAGTTTGAAGGCGCTTCAGCGTTTTCTGGGCTTTGCGAATTTTTATAGACGATTTATCGCTGGATTTTCGTCTATAGTGGCGCCCTTGGTGGCACTCACTAAGAAAGGGGCGGATGTTGCTCACTGGTCTTGTGAGGCCAAAGCGGCTTTTGCCCGTCTCAAAAGGGCATTTGTCTCGGCCAAGGTGCTGCGACATCCAGATCCAGAGCGTCCTTTTGTGGTGGAGGTGGATGCCTCTGAGATGGGTATTGGGGCAGTGCTCTCTCAGATGGGGGTGTCTGATAATCGCCTTCATCCCTGTGCTTACTTTTCCCGTAAATTTTCGCCTGCCGAGATGAATTATGACGTGGGTAACCGGGAATTGTTGGCTATTAAGGATGCACTCGAGGAGTGGAGACACTGGCTTGAGGGGGCTAAGTTTGTGGTCTCAATTCTCACCGACCATAAGAATTTGGCATATTTAGAGTCAGTGAAGCGCCTCAATGCCAGGCAGGCACGATGGGCTTTGTTTTTTGCTCGCTTTAATTTTTTGATAACATATCGCCCTGGGTCAAAAAACATCAAGGCTGATGCGCTCTCGCAGAGTTTTGCTCCAATCCAGGAGACCACCGAGGAGCCATTGCCCATTGTGTCCCCAACATGTATTAAAGTGGGCATTACCCAGGACCTCTTGTCATTAGTCCTTAGAGCACAGGAGCAGGCTCCTCCAGACCTTCCGGTAGGTCTTTTGTTTGTGCCTCCTAGGTTAAGCCAGCGAGTGTTCCTGGAATTCCATGCCAAGAAGTCGGCAGGTCACCCAGGTATTGCCAGAACTCGGGAGTTGCTATCTAGGGCGGTGTGGTGGCCCTCGGTGGCTAGGGATGTGGATCAGTGGGTTCGGGCATGTGACATCTGTGCCCGAAATAAGACTCCTAGAGGGGTTCCTGTTGGCCCATTACATCCTTTCTCTATTCCATCTAAGCCATGGACCCACATTTCAATGGATTTTGTGGTGGACTTGCCCAAATCCTCGGGGATGACAGCCATCTGGGTTGTCGTTGACAGGTTTTCGAAGATGGCGCACTTCGTTCCATTGGTTGGGCTGCCATCGGCCAGACGCCTGTCTGAATTATTTATGCTGCATGTTGTGCGCCTCCACGGGTTGCAACTTGATGTGGTCTCTGACCGCGGATCCCAGTTTGTGGCCAAATTCTGGAGGTCATTTTGTTCCGATCTCCAGATTTCTGTCAGCTTGTCGTCAGGCTACCATCCGCAGTCTAATGGGCAGACTGAAAGGGTGAACCAGTCCTTGGAGCAGTTCCTCAGGTGTTATGTCTCCAAGTGTCAGACTGACTGGGTTGCTCATCTGTCCATGGCGGAGTTTGCCTATAACAACGCGGCTCACTCTGCTACAGGGATCTCTCCCTTCCTTTGTGTGTATGGGCATCATCCTAAGGCCAATTCTTTTGACCCCCTGGACTCCACGCCTGGTGGTTCCTCTGTGGTTTCGGTCCTTAGAGGTATTTGGAGGAAAGTGAAGAAAGCCCTTGTGTCTGTGTCATTAGTGACCAAAAGGGTTTTTGATAAGCGGAAAAGACCCTGCAGCTTCAAATTAGGAGACTTCGTCTGGTTGTCTACCAAGAATTTGAAGTTGAGACAGCCATCTCGTAAGTTAGGCCCCCGGTTCATCGGTCCTTATAAGATCACTAGGGTTATCAATCCGGTGGCATTTCAGTTAGATCTACCCCGTTCTTTGGGTATCAATAAAACATTTCATTGTTCCCTTTTAAAACGGGCGATTAGTAATCCTTCTTCCAGTGGAAGACCTTCCCCTCTTCTGATACGTGGCCAGAGGGAGTTTGTTGTTGAAAGGATTCTTGACTCCAAGATGGTTCGGGGTCGGCTGTCATTTTTGGTGCACTGGAAGGGGTATGGCCCGGAGGAGCGGTCGTGGGTGCGCAGTTGTGATCTTCATGCCCCCAGACTGTTACGCTCTTTCTTCTCGCAGTTCCCCGATAAACCCGGTGGTAGGGGTTCTTTGACCCCTCGTCAGAGGGGGGGTACTGTTAGGGTCTCCTGCTCTGTGCTGCCACGTCATCATGGCAACCGGGAGACAAGTGCTAGCGGAGTAACCTGAGCGTAGCTGATACTCCGGTTCGGGTCTTTTGCTGTGCAGTGGTTACAGGCTCTGTGCACGGCAGGGGATCCGGTGCTGGTTTTTGTGCTCACAGTCTGTGAGGTCTGAGTGGGGCGTGGACAGCACCTGCTATATAAACCCTCTTCTCAGGTTAGGCAGATGCTGCTGAATCTTTGTTGGTTAGTCAGTTCCTGAAAGCTAGCTAGTACTGTGTAAACTTTGTATTTGTTTGTTGCTTACTGCAAATAGGCCTTGGGATTTGGTATTACACTCTGCCAATCCAGACCTAGCAGTAAGACTGGAGTCAGTCGTTTAACCTGCTGGGGTTCTTTTGCTACTCTGTGAACCTAGCAAGTTTGCGGCTGTATTCTCAGACTTGCCTGCCAAAATCCTTTCTCACTGTGCAAGGTGTTCAGGTGTCAGTTTAGTGGCAGTAAGCTGAACCAGTGCACTGCAAGTGAGGACTAGGATTGTGGAGACTCTCCTTGTGTCTATTATTCCATCTCTGACCAAGGAGTTTACTGCCACACCCGTTGGTAACCCTTTAGGGTTTTGCTGTTGCCCTTAGCAACAGCATTTCGGGTTCTCTACGTATTAAATCACTACATCTCGCTTCTTTCCATCTGAGCATTCCTAATACTAGGGAGACACCCAGTTTCTTAGCCTTTGGGCTTCTCTGTTCACTTTGTGTTTATTTTGTTACCCTATCACCTTCTGTGTATGTAATGTCATATTCCCCAGTCTGTCTGTGAGTTCATTTGTTTTGCATCCCTCACCGTTCAGACACCAGTACATTCCTGCTGGCACTGGTGTGCATAACATCCAATCTGTTACTGTATAATTAATGGAAATTTTAGAAGGCATTTCTTTGTCTTTTGTCCAAAATATACTTATAAAACCTTCCTAGATAAGGACATATACATATATACAAATACATACATACTTACGATGCCATATATCTTAGCTTCTCAAAGATGCAGGACCAGCACTACCATTATACAAACCTTGGTAGATGCCTAGGTGCCATTGGTTAGGGGACAACTAAAACTCTAAATACTTGTCATAAAGTAATTTTTGTGATGTCACACCCAACTACCCCCTGCCAGAGTAAGAAGCAGTGGGGTAAGAGCCAGCTATGGCCACCACTAGGGCTTTTGCTGCCACAGGGATATTTAAATATATGTAAACGCTACAGTAGAAATGTTTGCAGTGTTTCGAATGGCAAAGCAATACGTAGCATACATTATTAGTAGAATAAATGATATTTATATAGTATGTAATAAACCCTTTGCCAATATACTGTAGAGCCATTCACATACTATATAACAGTGACCCTTCAGTGTGGATTTCCTATATACTTATTGGTATCAGGAGGTTTTTAGATCTAAAACGTTGGGTGTATCATTTACTGTATATATCAATTTCTAATTCCTCTTCACTTTTGTCGTGGTATGACCAAGTTTATAGACTGTATATATAATATGTCAAGAATATGAAATGCATCATAATAATGGGTCAACTATGAGAATGTAAGAATCATTACAAGTGTTTGTGCCCCTCACCTATACAGATGAGACAGCCTTTTTTGGAATCGGCAAATATTAGTAAGACTGCAGTTTATAGATGACTTATTAATAACACTAATTAAAGTGAGTTTATGGTATGCAGTGACTATTTTATCAGCCCACAATATATCGGACCCTCCTGTGTGTTGGTGAAGGGTAAATTTCATACAGTTGGGTGAAGTGTTAAGGCCCCCATACATCAACGGCCCATTTCCCCCATCTGCTGGCACCGCCCAACCGCCATCAGGATCGACCAACGATGATCAGCGATCCGTCAGAGAATCAGAGAAATTAAATATGTTTAAAAATTCTGATTCCCTGATAGGCCGTCAGAGGATTGGCAAATAGTGGCAATATGTCGCTGATGTATGGGGGATTTAGGGGGACATTTACTAAGCAGTGATAAGAGCAGAGAAGTGAGCCAGTGGAGAAGTTTCCCCATCAGCTGCTCTGTATTATTTTATAGTATGCAAATTATAGATGTTACTTCAGTGCTGATTGGTTGCCATGGGCACCTCTCCACTGGCTCACTTCTCTGCTCTTATCACTGCTTAGTAAATGTCCCCCTAAGTTGGAACCAGACTCACACCTTTTCTTTTTTCTACTTACAGATGCAACTTTACTTGCAAAGCATAAAGCAAACATTTTTGCAGTAAGGCACGCCGCAGAACTGCCCACTACCAATATCCCGGCATTATCGGAATTTACATTGTGTCTGGACCTATTTCCTGAAAACGCTGCTAATACTTGGACTGCATTTTCATACTGTGTTGAAAACGGGAATCAACCTCTTGAACTTGGCTTAGGTTTGCAGAATAATATACTTGTAATACATCATTTGGGAGTGGCGCATGAATATGAGAACTTTTTAACTATAGCCCATTGGACTTCTGTGTGTTTAATGTGGCAGAAATCGAGAAGGCAACTGGAAGTCTATTTCGGTGATACACGTGTCTACAACGCTACAACTAAAGATGCTCTGCTTAAAGGCCATGGAAGCCTGGTGTTAGGTGCTAACCATACAAGGGATGGTGCTAAAATTAATATAATTGAACAATCCAACTTTATTGGAGAAATATACTACTTCCAGCTGTGGAATTATGCAAGATCCCAACATGAACTGGGTGATTGTTCCGAAGGCAATCTTATCAGTTGGACTAAACAGCTTTGGAACTTCCCAAGACCTAGAATAGATGTTAACCTGCGCTGTGGTGAGTATCCTCCTGAATAAAAGAGAGTTTTCTTATTAACTTACACATTTTGTACTTTGGGCCTAATTCAGATCTGATCGCAGCAGCAAATTTGTTAGCTAATGGGCAAAACCATGTGCACTGCAGGTGGGGCAGATATAACATGTGCAGAGAGAGTGAGATTTGGGTGGGTTATTTTGTTTCTGTGCAGGATAAATACTGGCTTTTTATTTTTACACTGCAATTTAGATTTTAGTTTGAACACACCCCACCCAAATCTAACTCTCTCTGCCATGTTATATCTGCCCCCCCTGCAGTGCACATGGTTTTGCCCATTAGCTAACAAATTTGCTGCTGCAATCAGATCTGAATTAGGCCCTTTGTACACTACAGACAGGGGTGTCAGAACATTTCTTGGTTGATAAAATCTCAGCTTGGCTCCCCTAGCTGGCCACCTTAGACAAGTCACTTGTACCAGTATGGAACTCTATGTCCTTTACTTACATTACACCAGACAGTAACGTCTGTTACATTACATTGCACAGTTATGCTAGTAAGTCACATTACACTGCACAGTAGCATCCTTTAAACACACTACACCACACCGCAGCATCCGTTACTCACATTACTCCGCACAGTAGCATCCATTACTTACATTATAGCACACAGTTGCGTCCATTACATACATTACACAGCACAGTAGCGTCCGTTAGTCACATTACATTGCACAGTAGCGTGCGTTAGTCACATTACAGTGCACAGTAGCGTGCGTTAGTCACATTACAGTGCACAGTAGCGTCCGTTAGTCACATTACACCGCACAGTAGCGTCCTTTAAACACACTACACCATACAACAACATCCGTTACTCACATTACACCGCACAGTACGTATTCTTAGTACCCACTTAGCACTCATCTAAACACACTCACCACACAGCAGCATCCGTACTCACTATACAACCTCTCTAAGTACAGCGTACTGTAAGTACACATTACACCGCTCAGTACATACTCAATTACAGCACGAACAGTCAGCGTCGTTAGTACATTACAAACATCACTCACGTTCGTAATACACATCACAACACCCCTATATACCCCCTTCCACACCACACAGTAAGCGCTTATACACAGTCACACCGACCAGCAGAGCCCCTTACTCCGTAACACCTACCAGTCTCGCGCCTTATACACTGACTGCAGTAGCAGTTAACACCTTATCAGCCAGACTACCATCCCCAAACACCTCCTAGCTGCTTAAACACATTATGCCAGATACAGCCCAAACACCTCCTACCTGCCACCCAAAAGCACCCCCCTGCCGTCATTCATTAAATACGTATTCACATTGATGCTGATTTTATATATATATATATATATATATATATAAAATGTTATTTGTGTATTGTTATTCATTCCTATTAATTTGCTTTTAAAATCAGCACAGTTAATTTAGATTGTCCAATAACTCTCTTTTCCCTGGTGGTCTACTGTGAAAACATTCAGCAGGTATTCACTATTCCCAACCCCTTATACATGTTACACCACAGTAGAGCTGCTTATACACGTTACACCACAGTAGAGCCGCTTATGCACGTTACACCACAGTAAAGCCGCTTATACACGTTATACCACAGTAGAGCCGCTTATACACGTTACACCACAGTAGAGCCGCTTATATACGTTACACCACAGAAGAGACGCTGAAAATGGGAAGGGTACCTTAAAGTTCTATATACAGTGGCACTGTCAGATGGCGTGAACACAGGTCCCACTGCAGTGTCTCCACCCTATGCATACACTACAATAATAAGGGTATTGCAAGGGTTGGCTATAGTGCACGCCCAGAGGTTTGGAAGTGCACCCGCATTTTACCCTACACACAATATTTCTAGGCACTGTCACCGCACCCATAGGCACTTACCCCAGGGCAGGTCGGTGGTCTTGGACTTAACCCTCCTTCTACTGCCTGTGTCCCTTACTGTCTCCTCTTCTGTCACTGGATACTGGAGGCGGAGCTGTGAGGAATGACCAGAGACATCAAAGGAAGGGACAGGCCCAGGTCCAGAGGCGCGTAGCCCGGTTGAGAGGTGTGGCAATGCTTCCTCACATCCAAAAAAGTTCAGTAATACTATGCGCAGTGATGCAAACTGGTGCTATGTGTTCCAAAGGGGGGACATTTGTATGGGGGTGGGGGGGGAATCAGTACACGGACAGGGGCAGGGGCACAGTAGCTGGTGACATGGAGCAGGAGGTATTCTCATGTATCACAACACACACACACACACACACACACACACACACACACACACACACACACACACACACACACACACACACACACACACACACCACTACATATGAAGGACAGCACTCTTACCTCTTTTATGTTACCCCCCATAACTCATGTGGGCTCCTTAAACTGCCATGGAGAGAGTCTGTTACCGGGTGCCACCCTGTCCTGTGCATCCAGCCTTTCCATGTTCCTGTTGATGTTATCAGGCAGCCAGTTAACCATATGTTCCGAATAGTCCGGAACTGGCCAGGAGCCTCCTGTCATCCTTATACAGCGTTGCCAGGGGGAACCTCTGTGAATTGGGGCTGCTGGAATAAGATGCCGCTCAGCAGCTTTGGGGAAGCCGTAGGTGGGACTTGATATAGGCATGCTGGATGTTGAGGGGGCGGGACATGAGGAGGGGAGGGGTGTTATTGCTGCTTACAGCTAGGATAGGGAGGAGACTCTAACTGCTGCCGAATGCCGATCGTAGCTCCCTTCACCGAAGCCAGCCCAACAGAGTGCAGTCCGTACCCACACTGTCCCACCGCAGTTCTACGTGCACCCGCTCCGGCGCTACCGCTAGCAGCTCAGCTGAGATGTGCAAGAGCAGAGCCACCGTCGGCGCTGACCGTTGGGTGACCCACGGACCACCACTGGCATAGGCAATTGCCTAGTTCAGCTCTGCGCGAGTGATGGTGACAGTCACTGTCACTGAGTGCAGTGCACCCTCATCAGGCCGGCGCTGTACGCAGCTGCGAAGGCAGGGGATTGATCCGGGCAGATGGCGCCTCCCCCATGTTTGGGGGGAGCGAGCTGAACCCTTGCCCCCCCCCCCCCCCCCCCCCATTCCGACGCCCCTGACTACAGACACAGACATATGCATCAAGTACTACTAAAGGAGTACTCTTCCTGTAGTAGTGGACCCGGATGAGGTTTAAACTATGACACTACTCCACATTCTTTATTTAATCCACACTTGTAATTCTTTGCACATGTCAGCAGGTTAAAAGCAATGTAACTTAAAGGTTTGCATTCCAATAGTTACATTAATATGTGCTATAATAATAAATTAATATTAACTTCAAAAAATATTTAATTTTGAATCAGCTTAATAATGAAAACAGTTGTTTAAATAAGAATACTGGAATGATTTGGAAGTAATGAGAATACTAGAGCAATGGTACCAGAGCTGTAACAGGTCAATAATGCACCCTGGGACAGCCCTGCTTTCCACACATGTGGCGCATATAATCACAAATAGGGCTCCAGTCCACCACAGGGACCAGGAAGCTGAATTTCTGGTGCGTCCTAAGGTCTTCTGCTTTGGATGCTGGCAGGGCCATCTTAACATATGAGATCACTGGGTAGCTGCCCAGGAGCCCTTGATCCTCGGGGACTTCGAACAGGGGCAGGCTGGGCTGGGACATTTGTTCCCCAGTCCAGTGCTGTACAATTTGGAGGCAGGTAGAGGATGCATTTCCAGCTGCTCTCAATGTGAATTACACAGAGTGGCCAGGCATTTTCTACATGCCTTCCAGTCTGCAACCAGACATAAAATGGCTGTCTGCATGCTGATTAGTGGATGGCTAGCACTGTCCACCAATCAGAGTGCAGTATCCTCTGTCTTCCAGCCTGCAGTCAGACAGTGGTGTAGTCTGCCAATGAGTGTGCTTACAGCCATTCACTGTATGAAAGCATGTGAAGAGACAGCCAGGGACGTCTTTTCGTATGGGCTCAATGGGCACTTGCCCAAGAGCCCCAGGAATCTAAGGGTCCTAGGCAGATAGCTGAGGGTCCCCTCTTTTCAGGGGTACCAGATATTTGAAAATCGGCCCTAGGGAACCTGAGATATCCAACTTCTAAGCAGTGGTCCCCATCCGAGCCAATTAATTGCTCTTCCCAGCCAGATATCTCGGGTTCTGTCTGACTTAGAGTTTTTCTGAGGATATACTACAAAAGCTGTGACTCTCCTCTTTTGGTGGACACTGGCAGTTTGTCTCTACTATGCCCAGAACCAGAGATATCATCCTTCCAGCAGCTAGTCCCTGCTCCAGCTCCACACGCCTAATATGCAGTTTTATATTTTCATTGGTGGATTGTTCTGGCTCCTGAACTCTGATCCCCAAGTCCCCAGTATCTCATGAAAGGTGGGACTCTCTAGTTTGTAAGCCCATTAAAATCTAAGAAATCTATTTCCAGGAACTGGAGATATCTGCAGTCAAGCAAGCTGCCCTTTCACCAGAAAAAAATTAATATTAAGCCCACTCCACTATCCACCCCTCCCCTGTGTATTAAACCATGCCCTGCTACCCTATAAGTCATGTACCGGGCCCCTTCATTCAGCCCAATGCCCCCTTCTACTGTTTAGTGTTCTCCCTCCCACCACATCTCCCACCATCTTTGCAGTAAAGGAGTAATTAGCAGAAATGACTGCTCCAGGTCCTACATGCTGAGCAGAACATAGAACACCCCCTACCGCCCGTGGGACATCAAAGCTGCCGCTGACAGCACCTACCACCCCTACCGCTGGAGGATGAATAGGGGCCCCAGTGCATTGCTTTGCCCAGGGGCCTACACTGCTGTTAAGATGGCCCTGGAGACAGCGTAGGACTACAGGAGAGTCTGTTATTATTTAAATTTATTTGTGAGATGGGTGGGTAGGGGCCCCAGTGCATTGCTTTGCCCAGAGCCTACAATGCTTTTAAGATGGCCCTCGATACGGCACTTCTTGCACATCCCCACTTATAGCTCTGAATGTCGCTCAGCCAGGGCCGTAACTACGTGTGTGCCAAGTGGGCTTGGCACACAGCGCAGTTGCCCTGAGGGCGCACGGGCAGCGGCATGTAATGAGTCAAATTGACTCAATACATGCCGCTTCTGAAGTCTGCATCGTGCGCCGTCGCCGCACTGGGGGGGAGAGCTACAGCGCCGGGCAGCGGAGAAGAAGGAGGAGGGAGGGGGACTGGAGCCGCAGCAGCGCTATTTCATTGGTAGTAAGCGCCGTTGCAGCAGCCCCCTCTCCTTCCGTATTGGCTGCCCGGCGCTGCTGTGGATGCTGGGATGCGGTTCCTCCATCCCAGCATACACAGCAGCGACGGGCAGTCAATACGGAAGGAGAGGGGGCTGCTGCAGCGGCGCTTACTACTAATGAAATAGCGCTGCTGCGGCTCCAGTCCCCCTCCCTCCTCCTCCTTCTCACCTGCCTGCACCGAGGGAGCTGCAAGAGGAGCCTGTCAGTGGGGAGATGGTAAGTATGTCTCTCTCTCTCTCTCTCTCTCTCTCAGGGGGACACCGTCTGCCATAATGTGTAAAAAGGGGCCTGGCTGCCGCAATGTGTAAAAAGGGGGACTGGCTGGCAATGTGTAAAAAGGGGGACTGGCTGCCGTAATGTGTAAAAAGGGGGCATGGCTGCCATAATGTGTAAAAAGGGGGCCTGGCTGCCGCAATGTGTAAAAAGGGGGACTGGCTGCCGCAATGTGTAAAAATGGGGACTGGCTGCCGTAATGTGTAAAAAGGGGGACTGGCTGCCGCAATGTGTAAAAAGTAGAGATGTGCACTTGAAATTTTTCGGGTTTTGTGTTTTGGTTTTGGGTTCGGTTCCGCGGCCGTGTTTTGGGTTCGACCGCGTTTTGGCAAAACCTCACCGAATTTTTTTTGTCGGATTCAGGTGTGTTTTGGATTCGGGTGTTTTTTTCAAAAAACACTAAAAAACAGCTTAAATCATAGAATTTGGGGGTCATTTTGATCCCAAAGTATTATTAACCTCAAAAACCATAATTTCCACTCATTTTCAGTCTATTCTGAACACCTCACACCTCACAATATTATTTTTAGTCCTAAAATTTGCACCGAGGTCGCTGGATGACTAAGCTAAGCGACCCTAGTGGCCGACACAAACACCTGGCCCATCTAGGAGTGGCACTGCAGTGTCACGCAGGATGGCCCTTCCAAAAAACACTCCCCAAACAGCACATGACGCAAAGAAGAAAAAAAGAGGCGCAATGAGGTAGCTGTGTGAGTAAGATAAGCGACCCTAGTGGCCGACACAAACACCTGGCCCATCTAGGAGTGGCACTGCAGTGTCACGCAGGATGGCCCTTCCAAAAAACACTCCCCAAACAGCACATGACGCAAAGAAGAAAAAAAGAGGCGCAATGAGGTAGCTGTGTGAGTAAGATAAGCGACCCTAGTGGCCGACACAAACACCTGGCCCATCTAGGAGTGGCACTGCAGTGTCACGCAGGATGGCCCTTCCAAAAAACACTCCCCAAACAGCACATGACGCAAAGAAGAAAAAAAGAGGCGCAATGAGGTAGCTGTGTGAGTAAGATAAGCGACCCTAGTGGCCGACACAAACACCTGGCCCATCTAGGAGTGGCACTGCAGTGTCACGCAGGATGGCCCTTCCAAAAAACACTCCCCAAACAGCACATGACGCAAAGAAGAAAAAAAGAGGCGCAATGAGGTAGCTGTGTGAGTAAGATAAGCGACCCTAGTGGCCGACACAAACACCTGGCCCATCTAGGAGTGGCACTGCAGTGTCACGCAGGATGGCCCTTCCAAAAAAACACTCCCCAAACAGCACATGACGCAAAGAAGAAAAAAAGAGGCGCAATGAGGTAGCTGTGTGAGTAAGATAAGCGACCCTAGTGGCCGACACAAACACCTGGCCCATCTAGGAGTGGCACTGCAGTGTCACGCAGGATGGCCCTTCCAAAAAACACTCCCCAAACAGCACATGACGCAAAGAAGAAAAAAAGAGGCGCAATGAGGTAGCTGTGTGAGTAAGATAAGCGACCCTAGTGGCCGACACAAACACCTGGCCCATCTAGGAGTGGCACTGCAGTGTCACGCAGGATGGCCCTTCCAAAAAACACTCCCCAAACAGCACATGACGCAAAGAAGAAAAAAAGAGGCGCAATGAGGTAGCTGTGTGAGTAAGATAAGCGACCCTAGTGGCCGACACAAACACCTGGCCCATCTAGGAGTGGCACTGCAGCGGCACGCAGGATGGCCCTTCCAAAAAACACTCCCCAAACAGCACATGACGCAAAGAAGAAAAAAAGAGGCGCAATGAGGTAGCTGTGTGAGTAAGATAAGCGACCCTAGTGGCCGACACAAACACCTGGCCCATCTAGGAGTGGCACTGCAGTGGCACGCAGGATGGCCCTTCCAAAAAACACTCCCCAAACAGCACATGACGCAAAGAAAAATGAAAGAAAAAAGAGGTGCAAGATGGAATTGTCCTTGGGCCCTCCCACCCACCCTTATGTTGTATAAACAGGACATGCACACTTTAACCAACCCATCATTTCAGTGACAGGGTCTGCCACACGACTGTGACTGAAATGACGGGTTGGTTTGGACCCCCACCGAAAAAGAAGCAATTAATCTCTCCTTGCACAAACTGGCTCTACAGAGGCAAGATGTCCACCTCATCATCATCCTCCGATATATCACCGTGTACATCCCGCTCCTCACAGATTATCAATTTGTCCCCACTGGAATCCACCATCTCAGCTCCCTGTGTACTACTTTGTGGAGGCAATTGCTGCTGGTCCATGTCTCCACGGAGGAATTGATTATAATTCATTTTAATGAACATCATCTTCTCCACATTTTCTGGAAGTAACCTCGTACGCCGATTGCTGACAAGGTGAGCGGCGGCACTAAACACTCTTTCGGAGTACACACTTGTGGGAGGGCAACTTAGGTAGAATAAAGCCAGTTTGTGCAAGGGCCTCCAAATTGCCTCTTTTTCCTGCCAGTATAAGTACGGACTGTCTGACGTGCCTACTTGGATGCGGTCACTCATATAATCCTCCACCATTCTTTCAATGGGGAGAGAATCATATGCAGTGACAGTAGACGACATGTCCGTAATCGTTGTCAGGTCCTTCAGTCCGGACCAGATGTCAGCATCAGCAGTCGCTCCAGACTGCCCTGCATCACCGCCAGCGGGTGGGCTCGGAATTCTGAGCCTTTTCCTCGCACCCCCAGTTGCGGGAGAATGTGAAGGAGGAGATGTTGACAGGTCGCGTTCCGCTTGACTTGACAATTTTGTCACCAGCAGGTCTTTGAACCCCAGCAGACTTGTGTCTGCCGGAAAGAGAGATCCAAGGTAGGTTTTAAATCTAGGATCGAGCACGGTGGCCAAAATGTAGTGCTCTGATTTCAACAGATTGACCACCCGTGAATCCTTGTTAAGCGAATTAAGGGCTCCATCCACAAGTCCCACATGCCTAGCGGAATCGCTCCCTTTTAGCTCCTCCTTCAATGCCTCCAGCTTCTTCTGCAAAAGCCTGATGAGGGGAATGACCTGACTCAGGCTGGCAGTGTCTGAACTGACTTCACGTGTGGCAAGTTCAAAAGGTTGCTGAACCTTGCACAACGTTGAAATCATTCTCCACTGCGCTTGAGACAGGTACATTCCACCTCCTATATCGTGCTCAATTGTATAGGTTTGAATGGCCTTTTGCTGCTCCTCCAACCTCTGAAGCATATATAGGGTTGAATTCCACCTCGTTACCACTTCTTGCTTCAGATGATGGCAGGGCAGGTTCAGGCGTTTTTGGTGGTGCTCCAGTCTTCTGTACGTGGTGCCTGTCCTCCGAAAGTGTCCCGCAATTCTTCTGGCCACCGACAGCATCTCTTGCACGCCCCTGTCGTTTTTTAAAAAATTCTGCACCACCAAATTCAAGGTATGTGCAAAACATGGGACGTGCTGGAATTTGCCCATATTTAATGCACACACAGTATTGCTGGCGTTGTCCGATGCCACAAATCCACAGGAGAGTCCAATTGGGGTAAGCCATTCCGCGATGATCTTCCTCAGTTGCCGTAAGAGGTTTTCAGCTGTGTGCGTATTCTGGAAACCGGTGATACAAAGCGTAGCCTGCCTAGGAAAGAGTTGGCGTTTGCGAGATGCTGCTACTGGTGCCGCCGCTGCTGTTCTTGCGGCGGGCGTCCATACATCTACCCAGTGGGCTGTCACAGTCATATAGTCCTGACCCTGCCCTGCTCCACTTGTCCACATGTCCGTGGTTAAGTGGACATTGGGTACAACTGCATTTTTTAGGACACTGGTGAGTCTTTTTCTGACGTCGGTGTACATTCTCGGTATCGCCTGCCTAGAGAAGTGGAACCTAGATGGTATTTGGTAACGGGGGCACACTACCTCAAGAAATTGTCTAGTTCCCTGTGAACTAACGGCGGATACCGGACGCACGTCTAACACCAACATAGTTGTCAAGGCCTCAGTTATCCGCTTTGCAACAGGATGACTGCTGTGATATTTCATCTTCCTCGCAAAGGACTGTTGGACAGTCAATTGCTTGGTGGAAGTAGCAAAAGTGGGCTTACGACTTCCCCTCTGGGATGACCATCGACTCCCAGCAGCAACAACAGCAGCGCCAGCAGCAGTAGGCGTTACACGCAAGGATGCATCGGAGGAATCCCAGGCAGGAGAGGACTCGTCAGAATTGCCAGTGACATGGCCTGCAGGACTATTGGCATTCCTGGGGAAGGAGGAAATTGACA